>NW_020525487.1:0-86816 GCF_003368295.1 Carassius auratus | reverse complement strand
TGTTACCCAATAAATGTCATGTGTCATGTGTTGTTTGCTGTCAATAGATGTGTTCTCTCGTGTTCAGGTTGAATGCATTTTTTTAATGTCATCCTAAAAAAATCTTGATGCTCCTGTCTGACTCGGTGAACAAGACGATCAGGAACCGTTCCACCCTCTTCAAACATTTACCAGCAGCAGGTCTTTGTGATTCTCGTGATGAAAATGAAAGTGAAAGTAAAGTTTTGATTGCCCCAGGTGTGTGCTTGAATCTCTGATGCAGAATGAAGCCCGGAGTCACTTCAGACACAGCAGAGCAACTCAACGACCAGAAGAATACACACACTTTTATACATTACAGGATATGTTCAGAAATAACCAAATTATATTAACCCTTTCTACAGTTTGATTGGTTACATCATCACTGAAGTCCAGAACAATCATGTGGTTTTTGTGAAACATATGATTCAATGTCTTGGCCTCTTAAATACGAACACATTTGTTCCAGTTCTCTATGAAGCGTTTTATTCCTAAAAGCATAAATCTTCCAATTGTATTGCAAATATTATGGAAAGTTTAAATTGAAAGATTAATGCGGCGTGTTGCTGGAGAATCAAGCATGACCAATATGTTTAAATGTTAAATAAAAATTTAATTTTATTAATTTATTTAATTTTGCATCGTCCAGGTGTTTTGAGTGCATTTTTCTATTATTCTTGTCATTGATTAATGCAAATAACTGAGTGTTTTTTTTAAACTCTCTTCCTGTTTTACAACTGTGTTTAAACAAGCATTGTATACAGTACCATGACTATACTATTTATATACCACACCTTTTTTTAATAGTTTAATAAATTATCTGCAGGAAATCTGATTGTCTGGTAATATTAGCTAGCTATCAAACTAGCAACAAAGGGAAAGTTAGTTGGGACAGTTTCTAAAATGTGCATCTGGTACAATGTTAGTATGTAAAGTATTTGAGTAATTTGCCACATATAAAATAAATATGAAGGTGTGACATTGATCAAGCCCATCAAAAAATCACTCCAGCCGAGTAAACAAAGTGTGTAACCCTGATAATGAAAGTACAGTGACCAAAAAAAGGCAAGAAAAACACGATGAACACAACGACATGATGCAGAACACATGAAGAGACAGAAACAGGTTTGGCGTCTCTGTAAGATCTGTTCATGTTGTGGCGGGGTGAAGAAGGACACGACAAGGAGGTGCAGGTGAATTCCCTGAAGGGTGGATTTTATTAATAAATACGGGGTAGAAGGCGGTGGCGTGAGGTGGCTTGGTGCAGGGTGCTCGGCTTCCTCTTCGGTCTGTGCGCTGTGGCGGTGTGGGTCCGTTGTGCTCTCTCGTGTGCGGTGAGGCTGGCGGTCACACACTGCTCTCTGCAAATAAGACCGATAGATAGGTTTAGCCGGGTCTTGTGGAGACATCTCTCACCTCTATGTTCGTTTGTTGTGCTTAAGATGGCAGCTCTTGATGGTAATAATAATAATAATAATAATAATAACCTTTATTTAACCAGGTAAAATCAGTTGAGAACAAGTTCTCATTTACAACTGCAACCTGGCCAAGATAAGGCAGAAACAGTGTGACAACACAGAGTTACACATAGAAATAAATAAAGTATCCAATCAAGTTACCATCGGTACTTCTTATTTTATAGATTTTTGCAATTCATTCCAGTCGTTGGCAGCAGAGAACTGGAAAGAAAGGCGGCCAAAAGAGGACTTGACTTTGGGAATGACCAAAGAAATATACCTACTAGCACGCGTATTACGAATTGGAGTTGCTACCGTAACCAGTGAGTTGAGATATGGAGGGGATAAGCTTAATAAAGACTTATAGATGACCAGGAGCCAGTGAATTCGGCGACGAGTATGTAGTGAGGGCCAGCCAATAAGGAATAAAGATTGCAATGATGACTAGTGTATGGTGCTTTGGTGACAAAAGGGATAGCACTGTGATAAATTACATCCAGTATACTTTGTATACAACATCACCAAAATCAAGGATCGGTAAGATGGTAAGCTTTACAAGGGCATATTTGGCGGCATAAGTAAAAGAGGCTTTGTTACGATATAAGAAATCGATTCTAGATTTAATTTTCGATTGTAAATAATTAATATGAATCTGAAAATTAAGTTTACTGTCTAACCAGACACCTAAATATTTATAGGAGTCCACTTTTTCTAATTCAGTCCCGTCAAGAGTAGTAAGGATAATCGGATGAACAGCTGTGGGCAGTGTACGATTAAAAAGCATGCATATAGTCTTATTAGCATTTAAAAGCAGTTGAAGGTCAAGAAAGGCATGTTGTATGGCATTAAAACTAGTCTGAAGGTTAATTAACACAGAGTCTAAAGAGGGTCCCGATGTATATAAAATGGTATCTTCTGCATGTAAATGGATTAAGCGAATTCACCAGCAGCACTAGCAAACCTCATTGATATATATTAGAAAAAAAGGTTGGCCCCAGAATTGAACCCTGAGGCACACCCATGAGGACTGCCACAGGACTGGACAACATGTCCTTTGATCTTACACACTGAACTCTGTCTAAAAAATAATCTGAGAACCAAGCAATGCATTCTCTTGAGAAACCAAGGTTATTAATTCTGCCAATAAGAACACAATGATTGACCGAGTCAAAAAGCCTTGGCAAGATCAATAAAGACGGCTGCAACAATAATGTTTACTATCGATAGAGGTTATGATATCATTAAGTACCTTTAACGTGACAGAAGTGCATCCATGACCAGCTCTGAAACCAGATTGCGCGGCTGAGAATAAATGGTGGAACTGAAAATATTTTAGAATCTGTTTATTAATTAGGCTTTCGAATATTTTCGCAGTACACGGCAGAATAGATATAGGTCTGTAACAATTTGGGTCTAAAGTGTCTCCCCCTTTGAAGAGGGGGATGACCGTGGCAGCTTCCAATCTTTGGGAATCTCACATGATACCAACGAGAGATTAAATATGGTGCTAATAGGAAGTCGCAATAATTTCAGCTGATAATTTTAAAAAGAATGGATCTATATAGTCCAGCCCAGCAGATTTATAGGATCCAGATTTAGCAGTTCTTTCAACACATCGGCTGTCTGTATTTGTGTAAAAGAAAAATGAGGGCGACTTAAACAAGTTGCTGTGGATGGTACAAAACTCTTAGCCGGATCAGAAGCAACATTAAGAGCATGACCAGCAGCAGCAAAGTGTTCATTCAAATTTTGAATTATCAATAATTTGTCAGTGGTAACAGTGTTCCCAAACTTCAATGCTCCGGGCAACTGGGCGGAGATGTTTTTATTCTCCATAGACTTTACAGTGTCCCAGAACTTTTTAGAGTTAATACTACAAGATGAAAATTTCTGTTTAAAAAAACAGGCCTTAGCTTTTCTAAACTGACTGTGTGTATTTGTTCCTGATTTCCCGAAAAAGTTGCATATCTCGGGGACTTTTTGATGCTAATGCAATGTGCCACAAGATGTTTTTTTGTTGATTTAGAGCAGTCAAGTCTGGGGTAAACCAAGGACTATACCTGTTTTTGGTTCTCAGTTTTTTAAAAGGAGCGTGCCTATTTAATATAGTTAAAAAAGTATTTTTAAAAGAAACCAGGCATCATCTACTGATGGAATGAGTTTGATACCATTCCAAGGTACCCGAGACAGATCGAATAAAAAAGCCTGTTCACAGAAGTGTTTTAAAGAACATTTGACAGTTATGAGGGGTGATCGTTTCACCACAAACCCATTACGAACACAGGCAATTATGCAGTGATCACTCCGATCCTGGTTAAAAACAGAGGAGGTATAATTGGAGGGCATATTAGTCAGAATGATATCTATGATAGTACCCGCATTTACGGATTTAGGATTGTATCTAGTGGGTTCATTCATGATTTGTGTAAGATTGAGAGCGTCTATCCTAGATTGAAGAGCAGCCGGTGCATTAAGCATGTCCAAGTTCAAATCACCCAGCAACACAAACTCTGAAGATGGGAGATGGTCCCTGAGGACCTCCAGAACACCGAAGAGGACGTATGGCAACATCTTGTCCCAGTCCATTTTATCTTCGGCTGTCACTCGGCGCAGCATCTGCTTTAGGGTCTGGTTGAACCGCTCGACGAGCCCGTCGGTCTGGGGGTGGTACACCATGCTACGGAGCTGCTGGACCTTCAGGAGTTTGGAGAGGTCTGCCATCATCCGGGACATGAACGGTGTGCCCTGGTCAGTCAGTATCTGGGATGGGATGCCGACCCGACTACACAGCATGACGAGTTCCTGGGCGATGGCTTTGGTAGTGGCTTTTTAGGAGGGGAATGGCCTCTGGGTAGCGGGTGGCATAATCCACGATGACCAGTATGTGTTCGTGCCCCCAGGCGGACTTCGGCAGCGGGCCCCACTAGGTCCATCCCGATCCGCTCGAAGGGAACCTCAATGATGGGTAGCGCTAGCACAGCTGCCTGACGAAGCGGGCGGGAAGGGCCCGCAGGAGGCGATCCACGATGACACGCTCCGCTACCTGGTGTGCAGTGGGACCCCCGGCCAGTAACCAGTGCTGCGCGAGACGGGAGAGGTTGGCCGCTTGAGCTCGGGCCGGCTGCCGTGGATCGAAGACCCACTCATTGAAGAGCTGGGCATAATTTGCTCTATAATTTGTTGCTGGCGGATGCTCACCTCGGTGAAGTGCTTCAAGATTTCTTCCATCGCCGGGGGAGGAGCGCCACAAGTCCAACTGGGGAAACACCGCGTGGGAAGGGGACGTCGGTGTCTTCTAAACTCTCCTGCCCGAATTCTCCACCAGTGTGGCGGGGTGAAGAAGGGCACGACAAGGAGGTGCAGGTGAATTCCCCGAAGGGTGGATTTTATTAATAAATATTGGGTAGAAGGCGGTGGCGTGAGGTGGCTTGGTGCAGGGTGCTCGGCTTCCTCTTCGGTCTGTGCGCTGTGGCGGTGTGGGTCCGTTGTGCTCTCCCGTGTGCGGTGAGGCTGGCGGTCACACACTGCTCTCTGTAAATAAGACCGATAGATAGGTTTAGCCGGGTCTCGTGGAGACATCTCTCACCTCTATGTTCGTTTGTTGTGCTTAAGATGGCAGCTCTTGATGGTGCGCAGGTGTGGCCGCTCAGCCCGTGACGAGCAGGAGCAGGTGTGACTGCTCGGTTTCCAGGGCGACGCTGATTAGAGCTCGGGACACATGTCACAATGTCTACAAATCAGCACCATAATCAACAGACGTGTGCTTATAGCTGTGACTTCAGCATGTGAAGAAATAATTTTAACAAAGATTTGATCGTGACAGACCCTGGAGAGATTCCTTTCTATTTTTTGTTGTTAAAATTAATTTTGAGTGCACTTTGTCCAAATCTGAAAGAAAAAATCCCTTCACAAATTCAATAAAGTTTTCTAAATATCTGTATAGTTTTTCTAAATGTATTTTCTAAATCTGTAAAGTGAAGAAAGACTCACTCTTGTTGTTCAAAATGCTGTGTATGGCTTAGTGATGTAATTAAGTCACAACTTATGGATCTTTAGCATATGAAGAAAAAATCATTTTGAAAGATTTGATCATGACTGACCCTGGATAAACTCTGTGAGCTTCAAACACTAACAATAAATGTCATGTGTCATGTGTTGTTTTGCTGTCAATAGATGTGTTCTCTCGTGTTCAGGTTGAATGCATTTTTTTAATGTCATCCTAAAGAAATCTTGATGCTCCTGTCTGACTCGGTGAACAAGACGATCAGGAACCGTTCCACCCTCTTCAAACATTTACCAGCAGCAGGTCTTTGTGATTCTCGTGATGAAAATGAAAGTGAAAGTAAAGTTTTGATTGCCCCAGGTGTGTGCTTGAATCTCTGATGCAGAATGAAGCCCGGAGTCACTTCAGACACAGCAGAGCAACTCAACGACCAGAAGAATACACACACTTTTATACATTACAGGATATGTTCAGAAATAACCAAATTATATTAACCCTTTCTACAGTTTGATTGGTTACATCATCACTGAAGTCCAGAACAATCATGTGATTTTTGTGAAACATATGATTCAATGTCTTGGCCTCTTAAATACAAACACATTTGTTCCAGTTCTCTATGAAGCGTTTTGTTTCCTAAAAGCATAAACACAAGACATCTCAACATTTCAGATTACAACGTATGAATGTAAAATAAAATGGGAATGAAGCAAAATGAATATTTTAATAATTTCATATTCCTTCCATTACCAATCTTTTCAAGAAAACATGTCATTTTCTGTCAACTTCCGCCACAAGATGAAGCCTTTTCACGTCTTAGAAAGACTAACAAGATATACACATTCACATGAGACTAAATAAAGTGCATGTGTGCAAACATAGCAGCTTCGGACAGAAATACATACACTGAAGTTTAATTTAAGTCTCAGCGAAGGACAATAATTAATAGACTTGTCCCAGCTCTGGTGTGAAGAAAGAGCAAAACTGCTGCAATGTAATGATGAATGACATCCAGCATTTCACAGTGACTCAAAGACGTGTGCGGTGAGTAACAACAGCTTTCCACAGTCACCTGCAAAACTTGTACAGCGACAAAAGATCGACTTGTTCTTTATACAAGCAATGACTATGAACATGAAACACATTTCTGAGCATAAATGCAATTATACACAAGTAAATATTGCAATATGAATAATAATAAGATGATTTGTTTGACATCTTTTTTTTATTACTCTAGGGAACTAAGGAACAGATATTCTCACAACAGCTAGACCGGTGAGTATGAACGCCGGAGGAGGAGGAGGATGCATCATCATGACGCCCTGAACTTAATAAAGAGCATCGCACCTGAAACACTCCTCAATCATCATTATCATCATCTACTGAAGAACAGATATGAATAACTCTCGGTGTTGAACGCTGACAACAGAAACACAGCTGATATTTCTGTATAAGACAGTGTGTGAAAACTAAACAGAAAGGTTACGTGATTTTCTGTGTTTCTGGAGGACAGACAAGGATAGGTAAGGAATATATTTCAGTCCTCTGGACTATAAAAACTACCATTGTTCAATTTTATATATAATATATATACGGCTGAACAGCTTCACGTGAAAAATAAATACTTAAAAGCTTTAAAAGTCTTTAAAAAAGAGTATTATTAAAATATTATTATTATTAATAATAAACAGATACAATGTCTATGTTACAGAGGTTTGATAATGTAAATAAACACATTGTCACATCATCCATATGGGCATTTCTGCAGGAAGTTATGTAATCAATATAAAATGTCTCAAATGTTGATCAGTAAGTGAGCAACGTCACACGATCCCATTTTCTCTTGGTTTTTCTTTTCATAATAAATGTTAAAAGTATTAATAGCAACCAGAGAAAACAAGTTCCCAGCAAAAAGCAAACAAAAATCACTAATGAATTATTCAATATGTTAATAATTCTTCATTATGTTAATTCACCCTGACTGTTAATTCATTCTCAGTACAAATTGTTGTAGATGTCAGACAGAAATAAAGCGTGAAGCTGATGATGCTGTTTGTGGAGTTGTTTAATCATCCTCTGCTGAGATCTCAGTATTTTATTTCAGTTGATTTCATCTAAGGCTGTGTTTGGGAGACACTTGTATTTCTTGTGTTTCTCTTTCCTTTAGTTATTCTGCTTGTTAACAGCAGCTGTTCATCACTAATGCTCAATCATCACTTTATTAAACACTTGAGGATCTAATTAACCTCAAGACTGTGTTCTAGATATTTTTAGGTCACAGTTAAGTTTAGCTTTATAGTTTTCACTAACTATTAATTATGACTTTTGTCTCAATAAACTCCTAATTTGCTGCTTATTAATAGTTATTAAGGTAGTTGTTAAGTTTATGTTTGGGATAAAAATAAGGATCTAAAATATGGTCATGCAGAAAACCCATTAATATGTGCTTTATAAGTACTAATAAACAACCAATATGCTAGTAATATGCATCGTCCCCATCAACTTTACCCATTTTAACATCACTAGTCCTAATCTACATTACAAGTCAACTATGAACTCAGAAGCTTTAATACTTATCTAAAACTATTACAAGTGTCACATGCTGGCTTTACTTGATGCAGATAAAAACACGTTTAATAAATGAGATTGCTCATAAAGCGAACACAATATATAATGTAATGTAACACAACGAGACAGGGTGAAGGATACAAGGTAACAAGGAAACAGGAACTAAAAGCACAGAAACTGAACACAGATTGCTTACACTCGTCTGGTAGGAAAGTGACAGCTGATGGACACAAGACATTTCAAGACTTCAGATCAGAACAGAAGCTTATCATTTCAGAGTGTGACATAGTGATCAAAAATTAAATGATCAAATAATTATACAAATATACAACTACCTCTCTTTTAAATGAAGCATTTCACTGTCTATGAACAACTGCTTCAGTATTACTTTTCCTTTTTAACAGCAGGTTTTGCAGAATTACTTCCTTCTTAATAAAGTATTCGAGTTTAGTTTTTATTAAAACAATGTTCTTAGTAAAAAACTACAACAAAACAAACTGAGTTAGCTCTGTTTGCATAAATAAGAGCACATTACAGTAAAAGTATTTTTTGAATATGTGTGTCTGTTGTGTTCAGAGCAGAACAGAACTGACATAAAATCAGAGAAGCAGACGTTTCTGTTTATCAGATCACAAACCTGTTGATGTGAGTATTTCTTTCTGTCTCTACTGAATCAACTTAACCGCAGACTTTTGACATAAAGGTTTTTCTTACCAGAAGTGTTCACATTATTTTATCCAGGAAGAAGAGAAGATCTTTGAAGACACTGAAGAAGTAATTACAGCAGATTTGGTCAAAAGTGCTTCATTCCTGAACTTTGTTCCTAAGTCTCACATCACGATGGGTTTTTTCAATGTACAAAATCAAACTTCTGAATCTGATGGAAATAATAAAACCACTCTTGAGAAAGGGGGAAGAAACCCACCTGATGTAACTTTAGATGACATAGCTAAAGATTTGTTGTCATTTTTTAACAGGTTTGAGAGCTTACGTAAAACAAAAAACAATATTGAAGAGAAATATGACATTAAAAATGAGTATGGTGATTACTGGTCAGCTGATGATATCAAACGAGCTTGGGGAAAAACACAAAGGATGGATAAAAAATCAGAAAAAAGAAAACACTGGGCTCATGTGATAATTTTGCAGACGTTAAAAAGATTGGTTTATGATGGCTGTAAACAAAATCCAGCACAGGAGGATCATGATGATACAACGACTGAAACTAAGAAATCTTGTGAAAAAACACCAAAAATGAAAGAAAATAAGGATACCATAATTAAATGTTGTGAGCAGCAGAAAAGCATTGACAACCATGAAAAGTTGAATTTCACAGATAAGCCAAACCAAATAAAAGCTGAAAGAGAGAATGGAGGAGGGGAAGATGGTCTTTGGTCAACTGTTGATGTTAATCAAGCTCGTGGAAAAGCAGAAAGCATGAAACGAAACCCAGAAGACAGATCAACTCAAAGTAGTGATGAACTGGAGACAGTGGAAGCTGCTGGAGAAGATAGAAAGGGTTCTGGAGCAAATCACAAATCAACCAAAAGTGGTCTCAATCAAACAAGTAGTGCCAGTCAGGGCCGGTCTGGGGCAGGACTTCCTGCTGGGAGAAAGGTCGCTAGGAAAGATCCCGGTGCTCCCGATGACCAGTCCAGCACTGATGCCAGTGCATCAGAAAGTGAAGAAGCAGAGAATCATCCAGAAGATGAATCCATCTACATATGTATCCCAGTCACAGAAATGTTTGGCACTGAACATACACCTACAGAAGATGTTGAAAATGTCGACTCTCTCTATAAATTAATAGATGGTCTTCCATCTGCTACAGATATAAGACAAAGAAAATCTTACACCATGTCATTCAGCAATGAAACCAATAATGCTGAATGGGTGTATGAGATACTGAACAGGGAAACTTTAGAGGACAACTGTAAAAAGATAAAATCATTTGGAGATGTTTATCACAAAGGTCATCTGGCTGCAGCTGCCAATCACAGGTGGTGTCGGGAAGCATATAATGACACTTATTTGTTCAGCAACATTATACCGCAGCATAAGAAATTAAACCAGGGCATGTGGAAGAAACTGGAGAAGCATTGTAGAAGGCTACAGATAAACAGGGACTGCAATGTCCATGTGTACACTGGACCACTTTACCTGCCAGAAGAAAACAAGGAGATTGACCGTTTGGAAGGGAAATTAATCCCAACTCACCTCTTTAAGGTGATAATTGTGGAGAATACGGATGGGACAGTAGAAGAGCCAGAATGCTATATGATGCCCAATGAGGAACCACAATCTAAAAACTTGGATGACTATAGTGGAAATACTATTGAAGATATCGAAGAGTACTCTGGGCTGACCTTCATACAACGCCATCCCAATGCAAACATGAGAGACTGTGTAAAGACGGTGACATTGAGGGGAGAAGCTGGAAATGGAGAGTCACGTAATGTTAACATTAGGCAAGTTTTCATTACCGCGAATTGAAAATACACCTACTTTAATAGAAACGCATCAATTTTGCAAAAATGCCCATATAATCGAATCGAATAATTCCCAAAACTGCAATGGAAACTTTTTTTTCTTTTTTTTCTCGTATTTACAGGTCACATGGCGTATGTAAAAATTCATATGATCATTCTTCAGTGTACTATAACCTCCAAGAAACACTTCATACGTGGCTGCTCTTCAGTATAAGGGGCTTTCACTAACATTAAAGCTTAGACATTTTACACTACACACATCTGCGGTGGACACTAAAGCTGATTGTGGCTACTCTAGTCAATGCTTGTGTTTATTCTAGACACACGACACACGTTTCTGAAGCGGCTCTCTACTTCTGTAAAGATACATGCATACGCCTCCTTTGAATATATAAAGACAAAATCCATCAAAATCTGTTGCCATGACACGAGAGCCAAAAGGTTACGTTTCAGCCATATAACACTGGTTAATGGAAACACTGTCATTTCGCAAAACTTTTTTTTTTATCAAAATGTATAATATATTGCCAAAGTTTTGTGCAAATCTGTAATGGAAACACGCCTACTGATGTCAGAACTTATAGTGAAAATAAGCTCAATACTGATAACGATGCTGACGTGTGCACAGAAACACAGTGATTTGTGTTTATGAGTGTCTTTGGCAAACTGATCATTTGTAAAGATGAAGCGATGAAAAGTTTGGCCAAGTCTGCAACTGTCTCATTATTAATTAATAACCCCATACTGTTAATAATCCCATACTGATTGTGCTTATATAGATGCACATCATGCTTTCAGAATAGTTTCTCATGAACCTGAAAATCTTTGATCTCAGTGCTTATGCTTAAATGCTTGAAATTAGTTTTATAGACTAACATTATTCTTATGCTTAACATATTCTTATACAATATGCATTTCTTTACATAAACTTTATTCTTATTTTAATGTACTGTTATATTGCTATATTAACAAACATACATATTCTTGTCATATCTAATCTAGTAATACTGCGTTTGTGCTTAATAATTAAATTTCATTCATTTATAACAAAATTATATATTATTACCATTGAAATGATTGTGTAATTGCATAACATGGTGTACTGTCAGAGAATAAAGCATGACCCTAATGTTTAAATGATGAACAAACCTTAAATCACTTGTAGTTTTGTTGTGCTTAAATCATTGTGTAGCTCAAGAATCTCAATGATGTTTTAATGTTGTTTTAATCCACTAGATATATTTTAATGAAAGTATGTTTATTTCATAGTCAGGCATAAAGTCTCTTTTAAATGAATGAGTAAGAATGCATGTAGAAACATGTGAGAGAATTTGCTGTTCAGATATTCAGCGTTTATTAGCAGAGTGGAATTAAAATCCTAATGTCTAATCAAACACATGAATGTATGGTGCCTGCAAGGTGACTTGTTCGATTTACTTAGTTATGTCGTTGCCACTACACTATGTATGTGCTTATTGCACATTTTCACCTGTTGAAGTCTGTATGGTTATATGTTCATTGTTTCTGCAATTTCTGGGGCAAGCTCAAAAGAATTTCACTCACCAAGGCACATGTGGTGATGTGACAATAAAAGTGACTTGACTTGATATGTGAGGTGCAAATGATTAAGCAACCATCTTGAAAAGAAGAACTGTTCACCCAAAATAAACATTAGGTTTGCTGTCATGCTTTCTGAGTACTTGTCAGTAATCTGACGGATTCAGTACCATGGACAGTGATAGTTCTTCGGGACTGTAAACATAATTCGATCCACCTGAATTATTGTGAAAGTTTAATAACTTAGCTATTAAACTAAGACATAGAACAGGAACACATAAATGTTTAGCCATTTTCTTTTCATCCGACACTTGGAAAACACTGTTAAGTTATTATCACACTTAAAACCAGAAAAACCGAGGTGAATAAAACAGCAAGAGATTTTTTTGTCTGCTTTGGAGCAGATGAGCTATGCTTTCAAAACCTATTGAAATCAATCATATGTCATTGTTAAAACCAACACAGTTCTTGTTCATTTTGAGACAAATAAATAAATATAAACGAATGTAAAATGAAGTGCAGGAGATTACACATGATTTTCCACTAAAATACCAAATTTAAGTTCATGTAGGATATATGTTAATCTACAGCTTTAGAAGATATAATGTGGGTGTTATTTGCTGGTACATCTGTCATATACACCACAATCAGTGACAACATCTGTCGTTGGCTAAAATGTAATTGTCTGTTTGTACACAATGGAAAAAAAAAAACTTTTTAGACGATCCCCATCTTGTTTTCCACACTACATTACACATTTAGTGGACATTAATACTTGGCCATTTTTATCAATTGTCAAAAATGTAGTCGGTTGACAATAATGTTGCTGAATATCATTTGCAAAAATCTACTTTATTGCACATGTGATTAAATAGTTATTGAACACAGAAGTCCGAATGTGCGAATATAAAACCAACTTTAGCGCAGTACGCGTGCAGTGTTGTGTAATATTTGTTTCCTGTGAAAACTGTTATCGTGGGTGGAGTTACATGAATATTCATTAGTTCCCTTGTTGTGGGCGTGTTCTTGAAACAACGTGCAAATGAATGCAACTGAAAATATCAGCGCACGCTCATCAAATCGCTTCTTGTTTAATTTATTATTTTGAATAGGCAATGAAGTGTCAGTGTTACACATTAATTAGCATTATCTGCAACAGTGCCAAAATAATGCATAGTTTGTGTAATATTATAAATTGTCTGTAACGTTTTTCTTGATTGATTACAGGCACACAGCAAAACAATAAGACAATAACTAATATTGTTTTTTACTATTTGGTGTATTTCGCTTTTTATTGATATTCCATAAGTGGGGCTTTATTTTTAATAGTTTGGTTTGATTAACCTACCTAGTTGTCATTAAAGACTAGTACAGTTTGTATACAACTATGCCTGAAACAAACCACTACAAATGTATCTGTGGCCTGATAAAATTTGTGTGAGCATCCTGTGTCATGCTTTCTTTCTTTTTTTCTTTTTAGTTTTTATCAGCCTCCACAGCCCCAACAGTATATATATATATATATATATATATATATATATATATATATATATATATATATATATATATATATATATATATATATATATATATTATTCTTTATAACAGTTACACAGTTTTATAAAGTCACACTAAATGCACATTTACTTATGTCACATATTTTCTGTACTACTACTATTATTATTATTATTTTTTTTTTACAATATTAACATTTTAACTGCAAGAAAAAAAATTCTCAGTATGTATGTATCTTATTTAGATAACAGAAACAGTGTCTACATATAAACTAAACAAGTTTTTTTTTATAAATGAAACAGGATGGCTAGTTTCTAGCTGTATTTATTAAACAGATAGGCTTTATTTGTTTCAAGCATTGTGAACACACTGCAGTAATAGTCACCAGTAGCCTAACTATATGCTAATCAAACTATTCAAACAGCAATTAGCCTAATGTCCCACAAATGAAATCTATACAAAGCTAACTATATTACCCAAGATTAGCATAGATTATTCACTTATTGTTTTGCTGTGTGCCTATAATCAATCAAGAAAAACAGCTTACAGACAATTTATCATATTACACAAACTGCAATGTTTTGACACTGCTGCAATGCTTCAGTGCTTAACATTGACACTTCATTGCCTATTCAAAATAATCCATTAAACAAGCAGCGATCTGATTCAGTTCCATTCATTTGTGTGTTGTTTCAAGAACACGCCCATAACAAGGGAACTAATGAATATTCATGTAAACTCCACCCACAGGAACAGTTTTTCACAGGAAACAAATATTACACAACACAGAACCTCGGTGACCTCATAGCTAGCTACAGCCATGCCTGGGGGTAAGAAGATAAACATCTAATTTTCTTTATTGGGTGAACTATCGTTTTAAAGGGATACTCCACCGTGTTTTCATATTAAACTATGTTTTTCCCTTACCTAAGACGAGTTGATACATACCTCTCTCGTCTCAGTGCGTACACTCAATCGCTTTGGCGCGCGGTGACACTTTGAAAGCACATAGCTTAGCCAATTCATTCAATATGTCTTCGTCTTGGCGCAGTAATATCTTCACTAGAGGGAGCAGGGGCCGGTGAGAGGATTTTTCACGAGTGAAGATATTACTGCGCCAAGACAAAGTGCTTACAAGCACTTGCCATGATATTCCGCCATACAATATAGTTATCCATTTTACACGCTTAGAAAAGCGCAACGTTTTGTTTTGTGTTACCGTCCTAGGTCGAGTTACACTACGCGAGTAACTGTATTTAAATAGGGAAATGTGGAGGTGTTTGGTAGCTTCTCTGCTTGGCCCATATTGAATGAATGGGCTAAGCTAAGTGCTTTCAAAGTGTCACCGCGCGCCAAAGCGATTGAGTGCACGCACTGAGACGAGAGAGGTATGTATCAACTCGTCTTAGGTAAGAGAAAAACATAGTTTAATATGAAAACACGGTGGAGTATCCCTTTAAGCCACTTGTTACGACTGGAACCAGACTTGAATGAATACAGTCGGTGCAAAACTGAAATGAATGAAAAAAAAAATGAATAAATAAACATTTAGCTTGGGGGACTGCTTTAACAGTGTCAGCTAACACTAAATTAAGGCAATGGGCATTGAAATGTACATAAAATGGCTGCTTGGCCACCTCCTTAATACGAGACTGAACACAGAGGGCTTGCCACTTACCGAGGCGCCATCATAGACTTCCCCACCCAGGTTACTGTAGACCATATCTTTGAAGAATATGGATTATTATCTTCTGTCAGTCCAGCAGCATTAAGACACTCTGCAGCTTCAAAATGTAAGAAGCTTTCCTTAACTGATAATAGTATCTTAGTGCCAAAAAAAGATGTTCTTCTATTTTCCTTTTTCTTTTTGTTGGTATCTTCAGATTTATCAGCCATTATGGCAAACACCTCACTTTCCTTGACCTCATTTATAATGGAGACCATTTCTGTCTAAACTTTCATTTTGAATAAGATGACGTGCATTTTGAGACCTCACCAATTTCTTCTTAACAATTGCGTCATGTTGTCAAAGAAATGTAATATTCCTAAAAAGTTTCATATTCTGGGTTGAAGTTAACAGCAAGACTTCAGCTACAGTTTTTATGTATGTACGATTTTCTTGTGTTTGTTTTTTGAAAAAGATGACATGGTTTCATCGTCTGTCTCACTGGAGAGTGCTGGGAAAGACTTTAAGGTGTGTCTGGACTGGACCATCAGCTCTTGATGTGGACATGTCTAGAACAATACAGAAACGGTGGCATTTAAATTATTTTCCTAAAAATAAAACCCTAAAGAAAAGTGATTTAATTTTTAATATTTTGTTCAGTTATTCAAATCCTAAGATTTGCCTCAGGTCTTTAATCGATCTGTAAAAGTAAGACTTTCACACTTCTAATGGTACAGTATGTGTGATATATAATTTACCTGGAGGTCTAACTGGATCAGCATGGTACATTGTTTTCTCTTCATTCTCAGTGTCTTTATCTTGAATTGTCTGCATATCGGCTAGAAAACAAAAATCACTCTCAGATTTTCAAGGTTTTTGAAAACAGTTTGATATTATTGATTTCAGAATCACTTCTTGCATGCAAACAGATATTATACCAGCAGTAGACCTAACATTTCTTTTTGGGCTTGTGCTTCCTTCTTCACTCTCTGGGTCAGTCTGTTCTCTCTCTCTTTCTCTTCCTTCATCCTGACTAATATTCTCCTGTGCTTTAGATTCATTTGGCTGCTTCTTGCTACTCTTCCTGAAGAAGGATGCTACTGTGACGGCTCGTAAAAGAGGAGGAAGCAAATGCAGGCAATCAGAAATGGTTTATTGAAGATGGTAGTAAAACACAGCAATGAGTACGATGAAGACTGAGTCCAGAATGTAGGCAATGGTGATAGAAGGTCTACGGTGGCGTGAGAAGTGCTGGATGGTGAAGTCGGTGGTGAATGTGAAGACGGTCAATGGATGAACCCAGAAACAGACCGGAACACTCACACGAAGACGACAACACGAACACAATCCAGAACATGAACACGGGAGACGGTAATCCAACTTGTGAGGCTGTAACATGAATGAGGATCTGACAACAGACAGAGAGATGAGTGAGTATAAGTAGCTGAGTGGAGATGAGGATCAGCTGGAGCGAGACAATCAACACCCAGGTGACAACAATCAACCAAACGAGCACATGGAGACTACGTGAGTACAAATACAAACACAAAACATGACACGGAGGAAACAATGGATTTCCTACCGTGACAGTACCCCCTCCCCTAGGACGTCACCTGACGTTCCCAGCCTGCTTTACCTGTAGATTGTAATCATCTATAAGGTGGTAATCCACCAATGTCCCGAGCAGGAACCCACCTTCTCTCCTCCGGACCGTAACCTTCCCAATCCACCAAGTACTGAAATCCGCGTCCCCTCTGTCTAGAGTCCAGAATACGATTAACCGAATACGTGGTTTCCCCATTAACGATACGAGGCGGGGGGGAACCGGGGCAGGCGGGTTAAGACGGGAAAAAAACACCGGTTTAATTTTGGACACATGGAACACGGGATGAACCCTCCTGTACGCCGGAGGAAGGCTAAGACGCACTGCTACCGGATTAATAATTTTGGTAACAGAAAACGGGCCAATAAATTTGGGAGCAAGCTTGTTCGAAACGGAACGCATCGGAATATTCTGGGTAGAAAGCCACACTCTTTGACCGACGACGTAACGGGGAGGCTTCGACCGGTGGCGATCGGCCTTAGCCTTGGTGCGCGACCTAGCCTGCACCTACACCTTTGGACTAGTGCGTGTGCAGAGGGGACCGAAACCTCGGATTCCGTACTGACAAAATTAGGTGGTTGGTACCCTAAACTACACTTAAATGGAGACATGCCCGTAGATGACACTGGCAAAGAATTGTGTGCGTACTCCACAATTGAGAGTTGCTGACACCAGGACGAAGGATTCTTGGAAGCCAAACATCGCAAAACCCTTTCGACATCCTGATTTGCTCGCTCGGTTTGACCATTGCTCTGGGGATGGAACCCGGAAGAAAGACTAACAGTCGCTCCTAACAATTTACAGAATTCTCGCCAAAATCTGGACACAAATTGGGGACCCCTGTCAGAAACCACGTCTGTCGGAAGGCCATGTATACGGAAGACGTGGTCAATGACAGCTACCGCAGTTTCCCTGGCTGATGGTAATTTGGGCAAGGGAATGAAATGAGTCGCCTTCGAGAACCGGTCCACTACGGTTAAAATCACCGTATTGCCCTTAGAGGGCGGGAGGGCGGTAATGAAATCTAGCGAAATGTGGGACCAGGGTCTCGAAGGGACAGACAGCGGTAAGAGTAACCCATCTGGAGGTTGATTGGAAGTCTTACCAATAGCGCAAACCGAACAAGCCAAGACGAAGTCGTGGACGTCACGAGCCATACCAGGCCACCAAAATCATTGCTTGACTAGAAACCTAGTTCTACTAACCCCTGGGTGACAAGCAACACTGGAACAATGACCCCACTGGAGAACGTCTGACCGTAACCCCTCCGGCACAAACAATCGGTTCGGTGGGCAACGAGCCGGGGGCGTTACCCCTTCTAAGGCAGTCAAAACCTTCGATTCGACCTCCCATCTGAGCGCGGAGATAATGATGGTCCCCGGTAAAATGGGCTCGGGAGTAGCAGTACGATCGGAACGCTCAAAAAGATGGGATAAAGCATCGGGTTTGATGTTTTTGGAACCCGGCCGGTAAGAAAGTGTAAAATCGAAACGACCGAAAAACAATGCCCACCGAGCCTGCCTGGAGTTAAGTCTTTTGGCGGTTCTAATGTATTTGAGATTCTTATGGTCCGTCCATACAATGAAAGGTACACCCGACCCTTCAAGCCAGTGACGCCATTCTTCCAGTGCAAGTTTGACTGCCAACAACTCTCGATTGCCAATGTCATAATTAACCTCCGCAGGAGATAAATGGTGAGAATAATACGCACAAGGATGCACCTTTCCGTCCGAGGATGCGCGCTGGGACAACACTGCTCCTACCCCCACCTCTGACGCGTCGACCTCCACTATGAATTGACGTGAGCGATCAGGGGTGACGAGAATGGGAGCTGAAACAAAATAGCTCTTCAGTTTGGCAAACGCAGCCTCGGCTGCGTCTGACCACCTGAACGTCAATCTAGGGGAGGTCAAAGCGGTCAGAGGCGCGGCTAGTTGGCTGAAATTGCGAATGAAACGCCGGTAAAAATTGGCGAACCCCAGAAATCTCTGCAGGGCCTTGCGAGACTCTGGGGATGGCCAATCTGCCACAGCCTTAACCTTCTCAGGATCCATGCGAACACCCTCAGTCGAAATGATGTGTCCTAGAAAAGAAACAGACTGTGCATGAAAAACGCATTTCTCCGCCTTGACAAACAATCCATTCTCTAGCAACCGCAGAAGCACTCGTCGTACGTGTTGCACGTGTTCCTGGAGAGACGAAGAAAAAATCAATATGTCATCCAGGTAAACATATATGAACAGATCGACCATGTCTCGCAACACGTCATTAACGAGTGCTTGGAAGACTGCCGGCGAGTTCGTTAGCCCGAAAGCCATGACGCAGTACTCAAAATGGCCTCTAGGGGTGTTAAAGGCAGTCTTCCACTCATCCCCCTCCCTAATGCGGACCAAATGATAAGCATTACGTAAGTCCAATTTAGTGAAAACGGACGCTCCCTGCAACCTCTCAAAAGCTGAAGACATAAGCGGCAAAGGATAGGTATTCTTTACCGTTATGTTGTTCAACCCTCGGTAGTCAATGCAAGGTCGCAAGGATCCGTCCTTCTTTCCCACAAAAAAGAACCCCGCCCCCGCTGGAGAAGAAGAAGGGCGGATGAACCCCGTTGCTAGAGAACTGGATATATATTTCTCCATGGCCGCCGTCTCTGGAATAGACAAAGAATATAACTTGCCCTTAGGCGGAGAAGTACCTGGCAATAACTCTATCGCACAGTCATAGGGACGATGAGGAGGAAGAGAATCAGCCCGAGACTTACTGAACACCTCCTTCAGGTCGTGGTACTCCGCGGGCACGTTAGCCAAATCCACTGCTTCCCCCTGAAACACAGACTCCGAAACATTAACACCAGCAGACAAAAGACAAGACAAATGACACTCCTCGCTCCAGCTAACCACAGATCCGAGACGCCAATCGATCCTGGGGTTGTGTTTATGGAGCCAGGTGTGACCGAGAACAATGGGAGATAGAGGTGAGTCCGTGATGAAAAATGAAATCTCCTCCGTATGGTTACCAGATGTGATGAGAGAAACAGGTAGAGTGGTCTTTGTGATGACTGGCAGTCTGTGTCCGTTGAGTGCAAAAGGTGCAATGGGGTGTTTGAGGGAGGTGAGAGGAATGTTGAGCTTACTAGCAAACTTGAAGTCCATGAAACTACCCTCGGCCCCAGAATCCAACAAAGCGTGATGATCGAGTGCGTGGGTGGACCACCGTAGACTCACCGGAAGGAGTGTCGATGTAGATGAGGTCTTCCTAGCAGAGATCCCACCCGATAGTAGCATATGCTCCACTTCTCTTCATTTCACTGAATGTCTGACATGAAAACACATAAACAAAATATTTAAACATTACCATGTTTCAAAATATATATATTGAGGTTAAATGTTTCTGTAATTTCTGTAATATATAAAAATGAATCTGGATCCTAGCATTAATACTGGAATGTCAGCATCATATTAAAAATATTTTATGATAAAAACATCCTAAACATTTCCTAAAACTCTAGATAACGTGACAATAGTTTTATGCATCTAAGTCAGCTAATGTAAAGCTAATTGCTTCCTAACTACGAGTGCTAAAATATAATTGTAAAAACAGCTTTAGCATTAGTTCCTGTGGAAATGTTCAAATTGGCAATTGGTAGGAGAAAGTACATTTGCTCTTTTCTGTGACCTTATTTGACCCTTTCATAGTTGAATGAATGAATGAATGATACATTTATATAGCGCTTTTATTTTGTATTGTTAATACAAAGCGCTTTACAATCATGTGGGGGGGGGGGGGTCTCTCCTCAACCACCAGCAGCTGCAATGCTTTGTGGAGAACAAGTTATATCCAGTCCGAACCAGTTCTGTCTTAATTTTCTTAGTACATTGCCACAGTAACCAAAATGTGTTAAGTTTGCGTTTTGCCTTCCTGTTTTTATACATGTCTAAGTGTTTAAGGAACTTTATGAGGAGTTATTTTTCTCTCTTCAGTCTCTTCCTAACACCTTACACACCCTAGACATGTTATGTAAGAAGATGAATACAGTAGTCTTAACTCTGAAGCAGTTACAAAAAAATTTTAATGATTGCTGCACTATCTGGTTAAAAAGAAGTGAACCACAGCGCCGTATCCTTTACATTACATAATGCTAATTATTTTTGGGACCACTACCACAATGTAAATCATGTTGAAAAGCTTTGAGTAATCCAGGATTAATAGGATCAGGATTAAAATCCAGGAAGTGTCTCAGGAAGTGGCCCATTGTCTCAGTTTCCCAACAAATCAACAAGCCCGCAAACCCATACAGTTCATGAGAAAAGTGCAAAAAGACTGCAGCATACATAAGCATTGAAATCAAAGACATTCTACTTTCTTAAGATCTGTAGAGTTAGTAAAAACTGACTTTTGCTCTGATTATATCTAAAAGCTTGATGCAAGTCATGACTGTGAACAAGAAACATGTCTGATGTTTCTAATCATGAATATAATACGATAGTGTTAAATAATATAAAATGAAACATTTACTTGTTTTACATCTTTTATTTTTATTAAACCGTGAAAACAAGAAACACACATTCCCACAGCAACTATATAGAAGAGTCTAGAACTGAATTTACCTCTCGGGTGTATAAACAGGAAGTGATACTGATGGAGATAAAGAGGAAGTGAAGTTTCACGGTATCACAGCTGAAACATGCCTCAGTGTGCATCATTAACAGGATGTCAACAGACATGAATAACTCTCTTCTGAGAATTTAAACTAGTGAGAACACAATGATATTTCTTTAAGAGAGCATATGAAAACTCAAATCCTGATAAAGTGTGCATTGTTTTCCAGGTGTTTCTATTAGATGACCGACAAGGTAAGGACTGATACAGTTCTATTTATGTTATACAAATCTACTTTTTATATATTAAATGTCTTTCAAGCTTTCACCTGAAATATTGATTACTATTTTTTATGCTATGCTTCAAGTTTAATAATTTTAGAAATGTTTTGTTTTCTAAAATGAAATGTAATAATATAAAACATAAATCTAGAAATACAAAAAAAAAAAAATCTAATACAATGTTAATGGAAACTTTTCATATTATGCAAGTTGTGTCATGGTAAAACACGCTATTGTCAGAACAATATGGTGACATTTTCATTGGGGTTTATTGGAATTAGGACATTAAAAAGAATGTGTTTTTATCTATTGTCTAACAGAAAAACTCTTTTATAAGTCTTTCAAAACAAGATGATATTTAGGTCTAAAATCTCTCTCACACTGTCATTACATTTCATACCACAAACAGAGAATGTGTAATTACACACCAATTTTCAACTTTGTGTTTCAATTTCTGATGATGTTTCTTTTTATTATCTTAATTAGTTTCAAGCTAAAAAATGTGTGTAAGGTGTTTTTTAAGTTGTTATTTAAGATCTAAAAATCTAAAATCTTTACTGTAAACAGCTTCATAAATCATCACAATCTTAAACTGAGTGAAATAATGCAACCGCTTCTAATAGTACATTGCTAGGTAATGCCTTTCACTCACTGAAATAGAGGTTATCAATTTCCTTAATAGAGATAAAATTAGAAAAGGATGTTGACTTGATGTTGAAAGGATGTTGGTTTATGATTGCTGAAGCGGTATAAAAGCACTGCTGGTGGGGAGATAAGTAAAGCTGTCAGTTTAGCATCTGATGGGGATCAATGTTTCATATTTTTACCCTAATGCTACTCATAATTGTTAAACTTTTTGAATAGTTATTTAATTTTGGTTTTGCCATTTCTATCGTTTATTCAGGTATGTGATCAGCTAGAGACAAAAAAAGAAGGAAAAGCTCACCACGATCCAAACTACGCCCCAGCACTCATTATATATATATATAAGATTAGATTAGATTCAGCTTTATTGTAATTATGCAAAGTACAAGTCGGGGAAGTCGTGGCCTAATGGTTAGAGGACTCCCAATTGAAAGGTTGTGAGTTCGAGTCCCGGGCTGGCAGGAATTGTGGGTGGGGGGAGTGCATGTACAGTTCTCTCTCCACCTTCAATACTACGACTGAGGTGCCCTTGAGCAAGGCACTGAACCCCCAACTGCTCCCCGGGTGCTGCAGCATAAATGGCTGCCCACTGCTCTGGGTGTGTGTTCACAGTGTGTGTGTGTGTGTTCACTGCTCTGTGTGTGTGCACTTCGGATGGGTTAAATGCAGAGCACAAATTCTGAGTATGGGTCACCATACTTGGCTGAATATCACTTCACTACAAGTACAGAGCTAATAATATGCAGTTAGCATCTAACCAGAAGTGCAAGAATATAGTGTGTCACGGGACGGAGCACAAGACAGACACAGTGGGCGTGGCGTCAGGCCTCGGAGAGGCTTTTATTAACAGAAATCATAAAATAACAGGGAATAAAAGTGGCCAAAGGGGGAAAGTGTCCAAAATAACAGGGAATCTGGTGTCCTCGTCGTGCTGCAGGGTTCGTGTGGGTCGGGGCAGTGTTCATGGAGGAAGGGTCCAGGTAAGGGGCGGAGTCCGGTGGCCGCACGCGCTCCCCTCTTCGGTCCGGGGCACGAGGGGCGGTGGCTTCCTCTAGCGGCCGCATCACTCTCGTTTGCCGCGGCGCTGGCAGGGGATGGACGGCCCGGCATCCTGGCCCGTCGGCCGTGTAAACGGGTGCGGTTCGCTTCCGGATCGCGGGTCCGGCAGCTCACGTCTCTGGTGGCGCGGGAGTCCCTCAACGCACCCTTCCTGGACCCACGAGGACACCAGTGTGCATGCACAGGGAAGAGACCGGTCTCCTGAGGAGAGGCGCGTTGGGCTTTTAAACAGTGGCGGTGATGAGGCTCCATTCCCTTCAGGTGTGCCCCATCACACGCCGCCAGTCCTGACTCGTCCAGCGCCCCTCCTCTCACACACCCACTCCAGTCGGGAGCCTGGTGAAGGGCGGCGATTTAGGACGGGGTGCCGGTGACAATCAGGGAGGAGGCAGCTGACTCGTCACAAGTGTTATATAGTTTTTTAGTTATATAGATTTTCTGGTTAGTCAGAAAATCTAGAATCCAGTTGCAGATGGGTGTGCTGATTCCAAGATGGCTGAGTTTGGAGATCAGCTTGGAGGGGATTACTGTTTTAAATGCAGAACTGAAATCTATGAACAGCAATCTCACATGTGTGTTCTGACTGTCCAGGTGGGTGAGGGCAGAATGAAGTACCATTGAGATGGCGTCTTCTGTTGACCTATTGTGGCGATAGGCAAATTGGAATGGGTCTAATGTAGCAGGGAGACAGGATTTTAAGTGGGATGCGACCAGTTTCTCAAAGCACTTGGCAATGAGGGGGGTGAGTGCAACAGAATGGAAGTCGTTAGGGATCGAGGCAGTGGAGTGCTTCAGTACAGGCACGATGGTGGAGGTTTTGAAGCAAGTGGGGACAGTTGTTTGGGTCAGGGACAGATTGAAAATGTCCGTGAAGACCTCAGCCAGCTGCTCCGCACAGGCTTTAAGCACACGACCAGGTATTCTGTCAGGGCCAGCTGCTTTCCGTCCATTCACTTTACGCACACTCAAAAAAATTACTCTTTGAACGAACATAAAAAAATCATGGAAAGGATTTCCACATGATTAATTTGCTTTATTTCATCATTATGCAATTCTGTTACTCCAATTTAATGTAATTACGTTGGGTCAACTTAATTTATTAAGGTTGATTCAACTTATTTACTATGGTTGGGCAAAGCTTAATTTAATAGTGTCAGCCCAGCTAATTTGCAATGTTTTGGACAATGTTTTTAATAATTAAGTTCATTTTACAAAATAAGTTTAAGTAAACTTAACAAACCTTAATAGAGTCAACAAACAACAAATAAGTTAATTGTACCTGAA
Source organism: Carassius auratus (assembly GCF_003368295.1). Lineage (NCBI taxonomy): Eukaryota > Metazoa > Chordata > Actinopteri > Cypriniformes > Cyprinidae > Carassius > Carassius auratus. Next base: position 62,078 of record NW_020525487.1, on the reverse strand, counting down.
ATTAGAGTTGTGACGTTCGCGAACGAACCGATTCTTTTGAACGGCTCATAAACATGAACGATGGGAGCCGAGTCGCGCTGGAGGGGAGCCGTTCTTTCTGTCATTCATTTTCCCTATGCGTGTTTCACACAGATGCACTCAAATAAGCTCCTCCGCGAGACAGAACAGTTATAGGGGGAGGGGCGCACCCAGCGTGATGATATTAAATTTGCCCAAGGACAAAAAAAGAGAGGCAGAAAAAGCCATAAAGTAAGGAACTGCTATGTATTTATTTACATTGCATTTTGTGTTCATTTAAAACTTGTTCTTTTAAAAACATTAAAATGTTCTTTTGTGATACTGTTCTTGTATAGAAATGTTTCACTAAAAGCTGTTTTGCACAGACATTCATTGCAGCCCACTTATTGTTCATTGACTTGAAGGGGCTGATGTCCTATTTGCATAGTTTACAGTAGTAATAGTATGTAGTATGTAGACATTTCCATTTTATTTATTCTAATTTTATCTACTTTAAATATTTTTTTGTTTTCTATCAAAATGTTCTTGTGTGATGTGATAACAATGTTCTTGTGTGGAAGTGTTTGTAGTAAAAGCTGTTTTGCACAGAAATTAATTGCAGCCAGCTTTGTTTTTGATGTTTATTTGTGAGTAGGTATTGTATGAATAACATAAGTATTGGTGTGTCATATCTGAGTTTTAATTATTTGACTACAAATCTCACCTCATCATTCCTCCCAGTGATTATTTCCAGGATAAACTGAGATGCCCCCAAGCTGGCTTCTTAAAACTGACTAAATATTTAAAAAGGAACGGATCGTGAAGATCCGGATCCCCTCAAAGAGCCATAAATCCCATCACTATCTGAAATTGTTAAATTATGATGACATAAAATTTGAATAATGCTTTTTTAGGAATGCCATTAGGATCATGAGCAGCTGATCAATATTACTTTTCATTCAGACCTTTCTATAATTACATCTTATCAAGCATATCACAAACATATTTGAAATACAAAGCAACATTTCAAACCTTTTGTTTCTTTGTTTGTTTTGTTCTATAACTTATTAGAACAACTTAATTGCTATAAATTGATTTACTCATCTACCTATCTAATGGTGCTACACTTCTCCAAGAGGGTGACAGAATAACAATTACCCATAATACACTGCAGAAATCCTCAGCCAATGAGATGCAAGTCTGTGTTGGTTTCATTAATCTGTTACTTTTACGCAAAAATGTTATGTTGGCTGAACAAATAATTTTTAAGTAAAGCTGACAATACACACTTTTTTGTTGAATGAACTAGATTAAATCAAGTTCACATTGTTAAATAAATGTTTTTAAGTAATCATAACATGAACGGATTAAGTAAAATTGGCAAAGGTGAAAGTACATTTTTTTGAGTAAACTTCTGATGTGGAGAGTGTGAGAGGCAGTTCACTGGGTTGATGCTCAGCTTTGAGTGAGATCTCCTTATTATTTTGATCAATATATATATATACAATACAGACCAAAAGTTTGGAAACATTACTATTTTTTATGTTTTTGAAAGAAGTTTCTTTTTCTAATCAAGCATGCATTTATTTGATCAAAAATACAGAAAAAACAGTTTTTTGAAATTTTGAATTTTGAAATATTATTACAACTTAAAAAAATAGTTTTATTTGAATATACTTAAAAAAAAAAAAATTGATTCCTGTGATGCAAAGCTGAATTTTCAGCATCATTACTCCATTCTTCAGTGTCACATGTAACATCCAGTCTATCACATGATCATTTAGAAATCATTCTAATATGATGATTTATTATGAGTGTTGGAAACAGTTCTGCTGTCTAATATATTTGACGAAGAAAAAGTTAAAAAGAACTGCACTTATTCAAAAAAAAAAAATTCTAATAATATATATTCTAATAATATATTTTCTAATAATATATTTTCTTTACTATCACTTTTTTTTATCAATTTAACACATCCTTGCTGAATAAAAGTATTAATTTTATTTAAAAAAAAAGAAAGAAAAAAAAATTACTGACCTCAAATTACTGACCAGTAGTGTATATTGTTATTACAAAATATTTATATTTTAAAAACATAGTTTTTTTTTTCATCAAAGTATTCCTAAAAAAGTATCACATGTTCTATATATATTAAGATATATAGAAATATTAAGCAGCAGAACTGTTTCCAGTTAGAATGATTAGAATGATTTCTAAAGGATCATGTAAAAATGATCCTGAAAATTCAGCTTTGCATCACAGAAATAAATGATAATTTAAAGTATAATACATTTAAAAACAATTATTTTAATTTGTAATAATATATTACAATATTACTTTTTTTTCTGTATTTTTGATCAAATTAATGCAGGCTTGATGAGCAGAAGAAACTTCTTTCAAAAATATTAAAAATAGTAATGTTTCCAAACTTTGGTCTGTACTGTGTATGTATGTATGTATGTGTGTATATATATATATATATATATATATATATATATATATATATATATATATATATATATATATATATATATATATATATATATATATATATATATATATTGTACTGTAAAAATACATACTGTCCTGTAAAAAATAAAAAGCAGCTTTTAATGATCATGACAACAATATGCTCAAGATGTGATCCTCCAAATGATCTTGAAACAATATAACTGTTGACTTTCTTATTCTGTATAATAATTACACATCTATTCTGTGCCGGGGCAGTCTTACACTCCTGAATCACAGTGACTTGTGTCTGATCTTCTCTTACGATTGTGACTGATCACAGACTGGCCATGTAGAAATGAAAAGAGGGAGTTTGTTTGACTAAATCTGCAGTGATTTTGAGTTTAATGCTAGAAATAATTTTGATAAGCGTATGTTTATGTATTTCTTTCTTTCTTTGTAAAACAAGCTTTTTTATATTTAAACTTAAATCAAATAGCACAGGACAGCATTGCACACAGAAAAACCAACACTGAGTAAAAAGCATCTATTATGGAAGCCTTATGAAGTGTTTTTGAGGAAATACAAATTGTACAGATCTGCTAATTTTTTAATTGCTAATCTTTGCAGGTATCATCCTCCATAATAATAGGCCTGACCAAATAGAATACAAATTTATAGTCAGATTGTTTTGTTTGTTTTTATTTGATTTATATATGTGCATGTCACATTAAAGGATAAAGTGTATTTGTCTCTGAAAACAATTACCAGAGAGACAGCACAAAGAAATCTCTGAGAAACAGTACAGAGAACTAGATAAGATATAAATGTGAGCAAATATCTAACTGCTTATTGAAACACAGACTCACTGAATTCTGTTAATACAAAATAATAAAAAGTCATCAGAACTTGAAACACAAACTTGAAAAATGGGAATGAAGTATAACAAAAAATATACAGTGATTCAAAACTATAATAGTTAGATATTTGCTAACCACAGTGTTATAGCTTTCCCTGTTCTAGACTGTTTGTTGTCCAATCATGGTCAAGTCATGTTCTGTGCGTGTCACCCCTTTTTGGGTGATTTCACTCTGGTCAAGAATCACCTCGAGTGTTCTCATAGACTTCCATACATTTTTTTTTTTCTCTTTTTTTCCCAAACTGCAGGCAGGGTTAAGGCTAGAATTGAGACAACTGTGGCTATAATGGGCATGCAAACATCAATATAGCGTAATTTCTGTCACACCGTGCAACAATAATTGTTATGTTTGCTTCATTGTAAAGGGTAGGTGCAGACATCAATAAAACAATCTAATAGGTAGAAAATTAAGTTTGTTAGTTTCTTTTTGGAGCTGCATCCCTGTATCCCCCTTATATGTGAGCTCCAGCAGGGCTAGCACTAACATGTTTTCATCATCATACATAAGCTTAATTTGTGCAGTGATTAGTGGAAACAAACATACCTCTAATAATAAGAAATATGAAGTCAAGACTAGTCTGCACGATAAAAAAAGAAAGAGTTTAGCTAAATTGTTAGAAAACCCAAAGTCGTTCTGTCTTTGATCCAGTCTAATCTGTGCATAGACAATCTTAAAATATAGACAGATATACAGACAAATGATAATTTATAAAAGACCTACATTCTCTTTCCAGTAAATCACATGATTTCAAGTAAATCACATGAATAACTGTGATGGGAATACTGTAACGCCAAAGGGGTGGTGGTTAGTGGGGCTTATCCCATGTCAATACAAATATTACTTTCAGTGTTTGATAATCAGTGCCAAACCAGTTAAAACTGGATACATTTCATACATATTCTGTTCTAAGGAAAAACTTGACCGATAACAACTTTCTTTGTTTCTACAGATAGACACAGAGAGGATTTAAAAGTTAGTTAACCCCAAATTAAAATTCCTTCATTTACTCACCCTTATGCAGTTTCAAACCCATAAGACTTCGGTTCATCCTTAAAACACAAATGAGGAAATGTTTAATGGAACCTGAGAAATTCAGTTCAGTTCAGATGACCAAAAATTGAATATCCTAGAAGGTGATAAATGGTTTTTAGAAGTATTCCATAGGAATTGGTTTAAATGCTCATCATGCCATGATGGATTTCATCAAATATATTTTTTGTTGTGTTAAATTTGTAGAATATTGTCTCCTTGTTAACATGAGCAAAAGTGGGTTGAGTGTTTTATTTATTTATTTATCTATTTTAAGTGATAATGGCCATGATACTGAGTCAATTGTGCTCATGAAATGATCTGGTGCTAACAGATCTCAGTTTGTAAAACAGTGTTGAATTTAAAGAGTGAGAATGTAAATGAGATGATAAAAAACAAACTGTATGTAACAGAAAATGTGAATAACTGCTCATTGTGATGCTGTTCAAAAGGGAAGAGACATCGACTCAGTAGTGTGTCGTCGCTAGACGCACTAGACTATAAACTTCATAAACAGTTTATATGCTATTTAACAGACATGTTGGTATGTGGCTGGAAAGCTCTGGGTCAGATGGGAGATGGGATTGTAGAGGTTCTGGGAAGACTTGTAATATGTAGGGAGTACTGTGGGAAGTTGCTGCTGGAAGAGGTGTTCGTGAGGAAAGTAGGTGAAGCTGTTCCTGAGTGGGTCCTAACACCCTAGTATGGTGTTAATAAGCTGCACTGAAAAAAAGTGATGTGTGTGGTTAATACAAACCCTGTGGTCTTTCTGAAAAAAAAATAAATAAATTGGAATAGGTGAAGGTTTGCTGCTTGGTCCTAAAAAAATGTTCTTATACATCTGGATGCATGTATTGCTCCTGGAAAGCAGCATAAGGAATTATCCAGATGAGGATATTTGTTTCCAGAGCCACATGTCCTTGAAAGTCTTGTTTTCATCTTGTGTATTACATTTCTGTGTGATTTCAGGTATAATCCTTATTGGTCAATCATTACACCACTTTTTTTTCTTTGTGGTTTTTGTTTGTGGACAGAGATTTGTCCCCATGGATTCCTGAGTGAAAGGGAGACTGTGAATATTCTAGTGGCACCAAGAGATAAAGAGTTATCACTCAGAAAAATAAAGGTCAACTATTACCTTCAACATGAACCTGTCAGGATGACTTGGGAGACAGGGGTAGTGATATATATTGAGTGATATATATACAAGTGTGCGGTGAATCCGTGTCCTCAAGTGCTCGTTGAGTATACGTTACGCTTGGCTTGTAGGAGCTCTGGAGACAAGAGGAATGAGACTGAATCGGTCAATAGCTACTAGAATGCAGGTTTTCTTATCAGAACCAGGAAGATCAGTAACAAAATCAACCCCTATGTGAGACCAGGGGCGATGTGGAATCGGCAGAGGAACTAGTTTTCCTGTGGGTAATTATTGTGGTACCTTGATTATGGCACAAGGAACAATGGACCAAAAAAAAATTCAAAGTGGCTTGACACTTTTTCCAAGTGTTCCATCAAGAAAGTGCCTGTGCCATATTGTTCATTGAAGATCAGGAGCAAATTGATGTTATCTACACTCACAAGACTTCAATTCTGGACGGCACACCTACACACACCCACAGTGACCAGATCAGATTCATCAGATTCAGTGTTAGTTGTGCTCTGCATGGTATCATATTCACATTGTTTTTAATGTCAAATAGTTTATCCATAATGTTAGACCATTGCTCTAAAATAATAGTTTTGTGCTTAATATAGATGTAGCGCCCCTATGCTCTGATTATAACCAGAGCAGCGCACCGGGTTCTTAAAGTGTCTCTCGACTATGCACTAATGCGATCCTCCCCTATGTCAGCTAGGAAATGTCACTGTATAATGACTTCAATCAACACAAATGGGTAAGTATAACAAAATTAACCTTTAGGTTTATTTATACACAGTAAAACAAAATAAATAAATGTTTAAATATATGTTTAAATGTCAAATGTTCAATAAACTTCAAATTACACCATACACTTGTTTTGTGTCTTTTTTTACCTTTGAAGAAAATATACAATCACTTCCTTATTATCTCAAATAAACAAATAATATCAATAAATACTCGTTTCACAAACAATAGTTGAAACAGTACCAGTTTTAACGTTTGAGTGGCCACTCACATAGACACGTGTGCGCGCACATACATACACACACCTCACGAGTCCCAACCCCTCCCCGTTGCAGGCCTGGGCCCGTATTCATAAAGAATCTTAATGCAAAAAGTAGCTCCTAGTGACAAAATTCTTAGAAATGTGGGCGTTTACTCTTAAAATTAAAGAAAAAATCCAAGTTAAGAAAAAAGTAATTCAGAAAGCATCTTAACCCTTAAAAGAGGTTTTAAGGTCAAACTTGTTAGGAGCACAGACGAGGACTTTTAAGAGGCTTATGAGAGGAGGAGAAAATGGCAGGAAGACGAAGAGGCAGAAGAAATGTGTTGCAGACAATGGATGACAGCGAGTTAATAAGACGGTATAGATTATATAATAATATATATATACATATATATATATAATATAATAATTTATAATTTAATATATAAATTAATCACTACATTACGATATTTAGCAACTGGGAAAATGCAACAATGTAATAGTGATGATTTGGGTCTGTCACAACCTTCTGTAAGCAGTGATCACACAAACAATTACAGCACTTTCAGAACATCTTATCTTGTCGCAGTTCATTTCGTTTCCACTGGACATTCCCACCTTGCAGGCTCAAAAAATTGCATTTCTGAATATAGCAGGCTTATAGGTGTGCATAAGCAGGGGGAATGAACCGTTAATAGTTTGTGCTATACGCTCCCATGTCTGCTTCTTGTCCCTTGCTGTGACACCCGGCCCGAATTTTCCTTTAAGAATGGCCTTGTGTTCATCCACTAACTGGGCTAACAGTAAACACTGTTCCTCTGACCAGTTTGGCTTTCTCGCCCTTCTTGTTTTTGATTCCATGTTTGATACATTAAAACCAACATTCAAATGGCCACTTAAATAGGACAGCAATCACTGTAATTAGAAAGAGTGGAACAATTTTTATCATTCTAAGCCAATCAAATACCTTATAGGAAATTAAAAGCATGGTAAATAAAAAAAAGGATTTAGATACACAGATATGTGTGTGTGTGTGTGAGAGAGAGAGAGAACGGTCAAATAGGAAAAATTACACATGTAAATTCAAAGTGAGAATTAGAATACACCCTATAGTTAAAATCACTCTTTTTTTCCTTCTTGGACAACCAGCCAATCACAGTCTTCAAAAGATTGTGTCATACATAGCAACAGGGTCAACCCCGCCTCATCACTAAGATGAAAGTTTTTGTCTTTTCCTTAGTTGCTCTCAGATCGATCCTGAATCACTCTTACGCTAAGACTCCTACGTAAAAGTTTTTAAGCTAAATTAAGAGTTTTCTGAGAGGATTCTTAGAATCTTTATGAATACGGGCCCAGGACGTTGCTAGAGATCGTTGAGGCCGTGAAACAACAAATGGCCACTTCACTCTAATGAGCAAATAAAATTAAATAAGATCACCTGAATTCCTTGATTATCAGCGTTCTCGTTAGACTCCTCCGAAGCTCGAACACACGCTCTCTCTCTCTCTCTCTCTCTCTCTCTCTCTCTCTCTCTCTCTCTCTCTCTCTCTCTCTCTCTCTCTCTCTCTCTCTCTCTCTCTCTCTCTCTCTCTCTCTCTCTCTCTCTCTCTCTCTCTCCTCTCCTCTCTCTCTCTCTCTCTCTCTCTCTCTCTCTCTCTCTCTCTCTCTCTCTCTCTCTCTCTCTCTCTCTCTCTCTCTCTCTCTCTCTCTCTCTCTCTCTCTCTAAATCACTCGGGGATTTACAACGCTATCTGGGTCTTTGTTGATCCAGCAAGACTTGTTAGATGAAACAAAATACACATTAATGCAGTCCAGTGTACCTAAATGTACGATTATCTATCGTGTATTCTCACACTAACGACTGAACTCGACACTACAAAAGAAAACCGGCTTATACTCGTGCAGAGTAATGTGCATACACTTTCATGAATGTCCTTAAACTCTCCGATCTGAAGATATGTAAGCTTCAACAACTTATACAGCGTTTACATGTACATTTTCTTCTCCACCATCTGTACAACACTCTCGTGCGTCCCTCTCTGTTCACCTTTTTTCCATTTCGTCCAATTAGAATCACACTCTCACACGTGAGGGTGGGAACAAATAAAACAACAACCTCTCAGCAAAAAATAATACTAACTTGCTAGACAAAAGCACATTTTCTGCAAGTGCATTATATACTAACTTTAAGTATCAGCGTATTTCTTAAAGAAACAGTGCTTTAAAATGTAGTTCTTAACTGAAACACAAAATAACACATGTACATAAGCATAAATGATGTACTCCCATCTTATGTATTCCAAATTAACCCTTCTCATGAATTAGATATTATTTACTCAATAATAACTTGCTTATTTTACCCATCATTAACCCATTCTGTTATTAACTCAACATAATAACCCTAACTGGGTTACATAGAAAAGGCACTTTTGTTTTTGTTGTAAAAAAAAAAAAAAAAAAACTAAAAATACAAAGTGATACTTGGCTTATTTGGGCTGTGATAAATCGTTCTCTGGTAGTCCATCATCTGTGCTCTTGCTGTTGTGAAACACGTGTCCATCTTGGAGGCATTTTATAGATATTTTTAGCAGTGAGTGGGAGCACTTTGACAGCAGGATAAAAAAAAAAAAACATTTAAAGAAGAGTGGCAAGCTATAGGAGAGTCATCTACAGGAGTCATGCTGTTAAGAAATAACCAAGTCATGGTGTTAATAAATATTTTTTTTGTGAACAACAATATTGTCTCTTTCTTTTAAATGACCCTTGGAACTTGAGAAAAGGGTTAAAATGCTATGTAGGACATGTTTTGTTGCTGTATAACATTTCCACAGATGTAAGTCTTCTTTAAAATATGACTTTTGCTCTGATTCCATCTAAAACTTTGTTTATGGTAAAGGTCATGACTGCTGGTTATTTCTGATCAGAACATTTTTGGGGGAAGGGCTGATCTTGGCGGTGACGCCCTCAAATTTGCAAAGTGTGTCGCAGCTAAAATACTCCTCAGTCATCAGCCTTTACTGGACAACAGACTTGACTGTCTCTCTTCTGAGAGCTGTGAAAAAGACAAGAAAAGACAGACAAGGTAAGAACTCTAGTTAAGTTATGTTAATATTATACAAATTTACATAAAATATATGGCTTAACAACAGAGGTGGGTAGTAACGAAGTAAATTTACTGTTACATTTACTTGAGTACATTTTGGGAAAATTTGTACTTTAAGAGAAAATGATTAAAAGGATTCAAAGGTGGGTCCTTTTACTTTAACTGGAGTACATTGCTAAAACATTATATTATATAGAATAATTGGCTCGGAATGGGTGAAAAGTGTATTGTAATAATGTTAGATTATATCATGATCTCAGATATTACTGTGAGTTTGCAATCCCTCCTTTCTTCTTACTCTCTCCTTCCACAGATATTTCCTGTTTTTGCTACATATGAGTGTTTTTGTCTACTCTCTATCTCCTGCCCTCCCTTTCTTTCCCATTGTTTTTCTCCCTCCTCCCATCTGTGTTATCTCTCTCCATTCTCTAGTCCTATATCTCTTTACCTCAATGTATACACGCATACGCAGATGATACACAGAGTTCAATCGGTGAAGAATGGTGGGGGACCTCTGTAGGCCCAGGTTACTGAGTTTAGTTGGTCCTTTATTGAAAGTTGAAGAGTCCCACTGCCAGTATTATTCCTTATATGTCCAGTACTTCCTGGTCATATGCTTACCTCATCTAACTTTTTGGTTTACACACAGCTTGAGTCTGTGTGCAAAGAGAAAACTCACAGAAGAGTTGAGTTCAGTATGTCCTTTAAAGAAAGTTGGATTGCTCAGTGCCAATATTACTCCATATATGTCCAGTGGTTCCTGATCATATGTATGCATTTACATTTACATTTAATCATTTAGCAGACGCTTTTATCCAAAGCGACTTACAAATGAGGACAATAGAAGCAGTCAGGTCAACAAGAGAACAACAACAGTATACAAGTGCCATGACAAGTCTCAGTTAGTCTAGTATAGAACGCATAGGCATTTTTTTTTTTTTTTTTTTTGTTTAATTAAAGGAAAAAGACAAGAAAAGGAAAAGTACTGGTGTTAGTTGGTTAAGTGCTGTCGAAAAAGATGAGTCTTTAGATGTTTCTTGAAAATGAGTAAAGACTCAGCTGTACAAATTGGGATTGGGAGGTCATTCCACCAGCTGGGCACAGTCCAGGAGAAGGATCGTGAGAGTGATTTTGAACTTCTTTGGGATGGCACCACAAGGTGTCGTTCACTTGCAGAGCGCAATCTTCTGGAGGGCACATAGGATTTAACCAGTGAGTTTAGGTAAGCTGGTGCCGTACCAGTGGTCGTCTTGTAGGCAAGCATCAGTACCTTGAATTTGATGCGAGCGGCTACTGGTAGCCAGTGTGACCTGACGAGGAGAGGAGTAACATGAGCTTTTTTTTTTTTTGGCTCATTGAAGACAACCCTCGCTGCTGCATTCTGGATCATTTGCAGAGGCTTGACAGTACATGCAGGAAGAGCCAGGAGAGCATTACAATAGTCCAGTCTGGAGAGAACATGAGTTTGGACAAGAAGTTGGGTTGCTTGCTCTGACAGGAAGGGTCTAATCTTCCTAATGTTGTATAAGGCAAACTGCAGGACCGGGTCGTTGTAGGAATGTGGTCTGTCAAGCTTAACTGATGATCCATCACCACTCCTAGGTTTCTAGCTGTCTTCGAAGGAGACAGTTATATATGCCTTATATAACTTGTTGTTTTGGCTCATACTCAACACATATTTAATCTATATCTTATTGGTTGAAAAAGATCGCACCACCTTTATTTTATCCTATATAAACTCAGTGTAAGACAATAAAAGATTTGAAGTGAAGGTATATTCAGATTTTGTGGTTTTTGTGCCTTTTCTTCCCACGGCCTTGAACACTTCTGGAGGACTGAGAAAACCTGTGGTGGCGGCGATGTAGAACGGGAGCATTTTAATTCTTAACAATTTAACAAATACTGAATGTTCAGAAAAGTGCAGACTATAAGGATGATCAGCTCAAAGAATGGGAATTGCCAGAGGTACTGCAGTATTTAATTGTGTGCTGGACTGAACTGATTAGAAATTAACACTTTAAATGAAGCATGTATTTATAAGGGTATTCTTGAGGCATTATAATTAAAAACCTTACAATATGTTGTATCATCTCATAAATACCGGCAGCCATATCACCCTGTAGCCCAAGACTGGTTGCCCACTGAAGCTAAGCAGGGCTGAGCGAGGTCAGTACCTGGATGGGAGACCTCCTGAGAAAACTAGGTTGCAGCTGGAAGAGGTGCTAGTGAGGCCAGCAGGGGGCGCTCTCCCTGTGGTCTGTGTGGGTCCTAGCGCCCCAGTGTAGTGATGGGGACACTATAGTGTCAACAAGCACCGTCCTTACATTTTGGTCCAAAAATAGCAAAAAACGACGACTTTATTCAGCATTGTCTTCTCTTCCGTGTCTGTGTGTGAGAGAGAGTTCAAATCAAAGCAGCTGGATTTCCGGTTCGCGAACGAATCATTCAGTTCACCAAATCGAACTGAATCGTTTTAAACGGTTCGCATCTCTAATACGCATTAATCCACAAATGACTTAAGCTGTTAACTTTTTTAATGTGGCTGACACTCCCTCAGAGTTCAAACAAACCAATATCCCTGAGTAATTCATTTACTCAAACAGTACACTGACTGAACTGCTGTGAAGAGAGAAATGAAGATGAACACTGAGCCGAGCCAGATAACGAACAACAGACTGACTCGTTCAGGAGTGAAGAACCGTTTCTGTCGGACGCGTCCGATTCGAGAACCAAGGAGCTGATGATACTGCGCATGTGTGATTCAGCGTGAAGCAGACCGACACACAGAGCGTCTGAACTGAACTGATTCTTTTGGTGATTGATTCTGAACTGATTCAGTGCTAGTGTTATAGGTGCGGGTAAACCGAAGGCTTGAATCAAGGGCAATCATCGCCAATGACGCCATTACGTCGAGCGCAAAAGAACTGGTGAACCGTTTTCTTCAACCGGTTTATTGAATCGAACTGTCCGAAAGAACTACTGGTGATCCGAACACCGATGCAACCGGTTCTTCACTCGTGAACGAGTCAGTCTATTGTCCGTTATCTGGCTCGGCTCGGTGTTCATCACAGCAGTTCAGTCAGTGTACTGTTTGAGTGCATGCATTACTCCGGGATATTGGTTTGTTTGAACTCAGAGGGAGTGTCAGCCACATTAAAAAAGTTAACAGCTTAAGTCATTTGTGGATTAATGCGTATTAGAGATGCGAACCGTTTAAAACGATTCAGTTCGATTTGGTGAACTGAATGATTCGTTCGCGAACCGGAAATCCAGCTGCTTTGATTTGAACTCTCTCTCACACAGACACGGAAGAGAAGACAATGCTGAATAAAGTCGTCGTTTTTGCTATTTTTGGACCAAAATGTATTTTCGATGCTTCAAAAAATTCCAACGGACCCTCTGATGTCACATGGACTACTTTGAAGATGTTTTTCTTACCTTTCTGGACATGGATAGTATACCGTACACACAGCTTCAATGGAGGGACTGAGAGCTCTCGGACTAAATCTAAAATATCTTAAACTGTGTTCCGAAGATAAATGGAGGTCTTACATGTTTGGAACAGCATAAGGGTGAGTTATTAATGACATAATTTTCATTTTTGGGCGAACTAACCCTTTAAACGAGGTCCTGACTCTCTGTGGTCATTAAAAATCCCAGGATGTCTTTTGAAAAGAGTAGAGGTGTGACCTCGGCATCCTGGCTCAATTCGCCCATTGGCCTCTGACCATCATGGCCTCCTAACAATCCTCATATCTGCTGATTGGCTTAATCACTCTGTCTCCTCTCCACCAGTAAGCGTGTGCGTGCGTGCGTGCGTGCGTGTGTGTGTGTGGTGGGCGTTCTGGCGCACTATGGCTGCCGCATCATCCAGGTGGATGAGATATCCCCTGACTATGGAAAGCACTTTGAGTGTCTAGAAAAGCACTATATAAATGTAAGGAATTATAATTATCATTATAATATTCATAAGAACAGTTTTATTATATTATAATATGTACTTATTTGTGGTTATAGCTTTTAAGAGTATGATGATTTATAACACAACAAATATGTTGGCATCCGCTTTTAAAATGGATTATACTTCTCATAGTTCAGTGATATAAAATATAAAACATCGCATTTTTTTCAGTTTGAGTATAAAGCTCACATCAGAAACACTCAGATAACACTCAACATCTAACCACTCACAAGCTGTAGTAAGAAACTGTGCAGATCCTAAATAAACTATGTCAGGATATGATACACGCCATTATACATTAATCATACTCTTAAACTCATAACCAGAAATACGTAAGTATTATTATGTATAATTGTTGTTATGATTATTCATGAGTTGATATAACAAATTATAAGTTTGCTCGAAGAAACAAATGGCGTAATCGCTTTAGGAAGCAGCAGTCACGAGTCCAGACAATTCGGTGTGTTTTTTATTCCACACTTTTAGTGTAAAAGTGAAATTACACTATATAACACTGAACATGAGTAGTGTTTAACACTGTAGATTGTTAATTCAACTCTTTGGGAATTGATAACTGTTAGAAAAAGTACACTGCCGTCACGGCATTCACTAAATTCCAGGGCTTTCATTACCCCGACGTAAAATGGGCGTTTCTGGAAGTCTTGGTAAAACGCCCTCTTTCAAAAAAAAAAAAAAAAAAAAAGGTCACCGATCATGCGCAGAATGCTGTTTATTTTTGCGCTCGCATTTCCAATCCCAGGATCAACTCAGTCAGATGGATGGATAGGCTAATGAAGGAGAAATAAAAGCATAGCTATGGACAACGAAGGACAAACCAGTCATACAGGTAGATATTATATTTTATATCTATTATGTTTTATTATCTTACAGTTAATCTATTTTCGAAATCAATTAAACAACCAAAACATGTAACGTTATAACGTTATTTATGTTTTACTAAGTTTGACTACAAACCAAACGTGGTTATTGACGTCCATGGTAATCACAAAATAATCATGGGTTTGATAATGTAACCATAGTTTAACCATGGTATGTGAATTAAAACCGTGTTTTGATCTTAATTAAATAACTTACTTTTTTGTATATGCATCTTTCTACAGTAATACTGAATGAATATAAAGAAAAAGATAATGGACATGAAAGGAATGAACTCTTTATACTTTAATACGTTATTGATGTATTTTGTTTCTATCAGACTGGCTCCCGACCAAATTTCAAAATATGTACATCATCGGAAGAGTACATCACAGCAATAGTTTCTTCAGAAGAAGAGCTGAAACATCTACTGGAAAGTCACAAGCGTGCATCAGGCACATCTTACACCGTTTGGTAATTTAACAGTCCATATATTTACTGCATGTTTAAAACACATTACAACAAATATAGTATAATTCTCTGTATAGAGAAATAGGCAGTGTAGCCTATAATTCGTCATCCTCATCCCTCTCTCAAAATAATTTGCCCCCACTGTCATGTAACACACCGGGTAACTGCTTCGCGCGGTCTTTTGCGCTTATTTTTGTTGGCAGATGAGAATGATTTGCGTCCTTCACCCTGGTTTCACCTTGGGGTTCGCAGATGATGTTCACGTCGCGCATTTACGTCACTTCATAAGGTTCCCATTGGGAAATAAAGGCGATTTACTTGTGTGAAGTAAACGCAACATTTTTCAACTTTCTGCTAAGATATATGTGACTTTTTTGCAACGAAAATTATTATTATTATGAAATCATGCTACCTCCGCATATTTTGCTTCCTGAATTCGGCAATTTATGCGGCGAAAGTGCGGCGTATTTGAAAAAACGCGACCCCCGCATAAATATGCGGCCCTTGGCAATCGCATAATCGCGTTTTTCTGGAGCGACTGATAAGATGCTGGCTTTCTTACCCTCGGGAGGGAAGGAGATTGGGGCTTGGTCTCTGCTGGTCTTGCTGTTTGGTGGTCAGGCGGACTTTCTCACGCTCTCCAGTCCAAGGCTTGATGTTGTGTTTTTGTATCTTTAAATTTTTTATGTTTTACCTTAATGTAGTTATGTCTGTTTTCTGATTAAAATACATATTTGTGCAAATTTGATTATGTTGTATGGACTCTCCATTCATGTTGCTACTCCTTGAGCCAAGGGGTTGTAACACTACGTTCTGTCAAATGTTTAATAGAGCTCTCCAACTGATTCATGGGTTTAGATATTATTTACATATGAAAGATCGTAATGGATTGTTTTGATTTTGGACTCATTTCAATCATGTTTCATGAAGTTATAAAGGCAAAACCATGAGAATGTTGCAGCATGTGCGCATTTGGAGTTTTTTTTTTTTTTTTTTTTAGAATGCCATGACGAATATCTTCAAATCTAAATGACAGATTATTCTATAATTGGGCTCATTTTAATCGAGAGAATTAAACATTTTCCATGGGATATCTCAGTTGAATGGTTTCATGTGTGTGATAATATCGTAAGTAATATATTTAGATCAAGTGCACAAATTACGATGAATTTGAGCTCCTTTTAATCTGGAGAATTTTCTGGAAAAAAATGACGTATGATTTTGCATGATCTATGAATGTTTCATGAAGTTATTAGCCTAATAAAAGCACAAAGTGAAACTAAAGTTATTTGTCGTGCTGTGCCTGTTGGGTTTTATGTGTTATAGCAATATGAGAAATATATTTGGATCTCATCCATGGATTACAGTATCTCTGGGCTCATTTTAACTAGGATACTTTTCTAAAAAATAATGATCTATCCATGATTCCTGAAGCTATGAATGAAAACGAAACGTGAAGTATCGAGCTGTTTTTCTTTGCAGCCTCAGTGCGCCAGTCTGCTTTCATGTGTCACAGCTCTATGAACGAAATCTTTCGATCTGATCAGAGGCATGTTTGGTGAAGTTAAGAGGTAAAGCGGCACGGGACCGAAACTGTCACGGAGACGAACCCCGTGATTCCCTCTACTGGCCAGCAGAGGGCACCCTCACCTGAATACTGACACACACGCATCCACTCATTCATCTACACGGACTACACTACATTTCCTACAAGCCCCGTCCTTGGACTCTGATCACCGTCACAGGTGCTCATCATCAAGACTTGTATATAAGCTGGACTATCACCACAGCTCTACGCGAAGTCTTGATTTGCTGTGTCTGTCATTTCTGAGCGTTATTACCCGTGTTTGTTTTCCTGTTACCGACCCTGTTTTGATCTCCTCTACGTGCCTTTGCTGCCTACCTACCGACCCTTGCTTGTTTACTGGATTTTGATTCTCTGTTCTCCCTACTTTGCTGGTATTGACCATTGCCTGTACAACTACGAGTTTCTGCAATAAAGCCTGCATATGGATCCCATGTCGAGTTCTGGATCATTACAGAAACCTCTGATTTTTTTTTTTTTTTTTTTTTTGCTAAGATATATTACCTAATTTTTTCAATGTGTTATAGCTTTATGAAATATATATTTAGATCTAAATTATGTTTTATGGTGAGTTTCGACAGTTTTTAATCTGCAAATAGTGACGTGTCTTTTTTATGATATAGCCTATGCTTTTTTCATGAAGTTATGAGTGAAAACCCTACATGACAGCTTTGGCTAAACTACATGCTCTCTGTGCAGTTTTATGTGTGTTATAAATTTATGAGGAAAATCTTTAGATATAAATGACAGATTTGACAGATAGTTTTGGGCTCTTTTAATCAGGAGATTCTACTATAAATGATGGTGCATAATTTTAAACTGAAATCTTGTTTTATAAAGTTACAAGTAAAATGGTGACATCAATAGGTCTATTATTATTATTATATGGGTTTGGGGTTGACTTCTTGTACAAAACTCACTCCAGTTTATTCAAAGCCTCAAACAATTTCTCAATGGTGCGACTAAAAAAACTCTGAGGTCGCACCGGTGCAACGAGCCATTCAAGGGGAAAAAAGGTCTCCCTTGTGGTTCAACAACAGACACTACAATCCTGCATTTTAGCCTGAGCCCAACGGGCTTTTTACGCCCTCGAGCCGGGCTTCCAGTCTTATTCTTACTTTTATATTTTAGACATTCATCAATTAGCAATGAAAAAAAAAAAACTTGCTGCGCTGGTGGAAACAACACGAGACGGTGGTGCCACGACTGTAAAGAGTGGCTCAACGGTGTTTTGTGTCCCGCAGCAGCACTGCTGAACAGTTCTGCGTTCAAATAATAGGCTTAAGAAGAAGATATTTTATTATTTACTAATAAACTAGTGTTTTCTGAATCTGTGTCACAAGGATGAAGTTGCAAATATATAAGTCGAAATATTTTTCAGACCTGATTACCGCACACTGTCATAGACCTAGGGTTTTATTTTCCACAATAAATTCAGTTATTAATCCGAAATCCCAGTTCTCTAGGGAGCCATCAGCAGGGCTCTGTGAGAAATCTTTGGCATTTTTTGTTGACAAAGTAAGTGCCATTCGCTTATCTTTTACTTCACCGCTTTCAGACCTGTCTTTGAACTCGCCTGGTAGTTCATTTTTATTTTGCCATTTTCAACATGTCTCTTTAATAGAACTTTCCGATCTCGTTAACAAAATGAAGTCTACTAATTCCTCACTGGACATTGTTCCTTCTGTAATCATAAAAGCAGCTTTTCCAGTAATTGGCCCCAGTGTCCAAGTGTTGATTAACTCCTCTTTGGACACTGGTGTGGTTCCGAACTGCTTTAAGCTTGCGGTTGTTCAGCCTTTGCTTAAGAAACAAGGTTTGGATGAAAGTTGCTTTAACAATTTTCGGCCTGTCTCAAAGTTATCATTTTTGTCAAAGCTTTTGGAAAAAGTTGTGCAGTTACAACTGATCACATTCTTAAATACAGCTAATTTATTAAAACCTTTTCAATCTGGGTTCACTACTTATCACAGTACGGCGTCTGCTTTGCTTAAAGTGTTCAATGATATTTTGATGGCAGTTGATGCTGGTAAAAATGCAGTATTGATTCTACTGGATCTTACAGCTGCTTTTGATACCGTGGATCATAATGTTTGTAGGTGCAAAGTCCTATGTTAACTTCACTGGAACAGGAAAAAACCTTCTTACTCGTCACAGAAGTCAGTCAAAAAAGCGCAAGTTTAATCCAAACACATAATTTCTAAA
The DNA here is from genome assembly GCF_003368295.1 of Carassius auratus. Taxonomy (NCBI): domain Eukaryota; kingdom Metazoa; phylum Chordata; class Actinopteri; order Cypriniformes; family Cyprinidae; genus Carassius; species Carassius auratus. Next base: position 43,357 of record NW_020525487.1, on the reverse strand, counting down.
TTATACAAAATCCTGATGGCTCCTGTAGCCTTTCCTATGGTTTCACCTGTTAAACCTTTAACTGCTGTTACCTTGAACGTTTAAACAAGAGTTATTTTTTAATGACAGATGAAAACCGTAAGAAAACTGTTTCTCCCTTATTTCCTATACATGAACAACTACCCAGTTCAATCTTCCACCCCAAGTGGGCGTAACCATTAAAGAAACAGAACAGAAATTAGCCTGTACATCAGAAAACATAGGAAACAGTACTGATATATATGTATAAATATATATAAAATAAATACAGGAAAAAACAGAACTACCTCAGATAGATATATACAAATATGATATATTCAGTTTATGCTTAAAATCAATACTCCAAGAAACAATACCATAAAAATTATTGAAACGTAAAATTGGCTCTTACACACCAGCCCCTAATTGTCTTTGTGTTCAACGAAACAATTAACAACCTATTTATAATAAAGAGCCAAACAAATTACATAAAAGAAAGATACCAAATAGTTTCAACTGAATCTCAGAATTTAGTTTTTCAATAAGATGTTAACCTGAATTTAGGTGATACCCATAACAGATAGGAGACTATAAGTCTGCCTCTAAAAGTAAACAAAGCTTAGTAACAGGACGTAAAAGAATGTTTGTGCTTGTTTTCACTCGGGCCTGCCGCACAAGACCTTTGTTGTCTGTGAATGTTTGTAGCACACGTCCCATTACCAAGAGTTTCGTGGTGCGGAATCATCAGCAACCAATACAACGTCCCCAGGCTTGAGATTTTTTACTAGGCTTTGCCACTTTTGTCTTTCTTGCAGGTCTGGTAAGTATTCTTTGATCCAGCGCTTCCAAAATATGTCAGCCATATACTGAACTTGGCGCCACCTACGTCTGGAATACAGGTCTGCTTTGTCAAAAACCCCACGAGACATGGACGGCTTTACTTTCAACAGCAGCAAATGATTTGGAGTAAGGGCCTCCAAATCGTTTGGGTCATTGGACACCTTATTGATGGGACGATTATTGATTATTTCTTCCACCTCACATAAGAGCGTTTGAAGACTTTCTTCATCAAGAGACTGCTGTTTTACAATGGAGTTGAGAATTTTTCTGACAGTCCGTATTTGACATTCCCAAACTCCTCCATGGTGGGATGCAGTTGGGGCATTGAAAATCCACTGTACACCTTTTGCAAGCATTGTGGTTTGAATCCTGTCATTATTTAAACTTTGTATGGCCTTTTGCAACTCCCTTTCTGCCCCAATGAAATTTGTCCCATTGTCAGACCTGATTGTTTTAACCTGACCCCTTCTAGAAACAAATCTCCTTAGTGCATGAATGCACGAGTCTGTATCCAAAGAGCTGGCGACCTCAATGTGAACAGCTCTTAACGTCAGGCAAGTAAAGATTACCCCATATCTTTTAATCAATGTCCTTCCTCTTTTGATTTCAAATGGGCCAAAATAATCAATGCCTACATTTGTGAATGGGGGTTCATCTGGCAAAAGCCTGTCACGAGGGAAGGTCAGCCATGAATTGTTTGCCTGTAGTGCCGCGCTGGCGTTTACAAATTGTGCATTGCGATAGGATTTTTCTGATGGCCGTTTGTGCTTTTGGAATCCAGTATTTTTCCCGTAACTTTGACAACATGTGATTACGGCCGCTATGACCCACATCTGCATGAATTGATCTTAGGATGGTCCTTTGCTAAAATAGCAGGATGCTTGGACTCCTCAGGCATAGATGACCTGCTTAGTCTGCCACCTAACCTTAGAATTTTGTCTAGCAAAACTGGTGACAACTTGTAGAGAGCGCTGCTGTGTTTTACAGTTTTACCTTGCTGGAGGGCTTTGATTTCCTCTGGAAACATGATTGTTTGGCTGTAGCGAATGATCTCTTGCTCAGCTTTTTCAATGTCACTTACAGTCAATGTAACCCCTGACAGTGAAGATTTGAAGTTTTGAAGTTCAGAATTCACTGCTAGATTGTCTCTTAGACCGTGGCACAGCTCATTTCTTTTTTCCATTAGTGCCTTCAGAGTAATTTTAAACCATGCAACCATGCAATGGCTCTTTTCAAAAGGTACCAATCTGAGTAGTGTGAAAAGAACTGAGATGTATAGTCAGAATTATCTGCACACACTGCATTTACGCAGACTTCCTTAACTTCCAAATCATTAACAGATAACTTAAGGGTGTGACTAGGCATTTTTGGCCACTCTGATTCTGGCTTTGTCAGAAAGGATGGACCTGTGAGCCGTGAATTTGCTTTAAGGAAAGCATCTACAGTAAGTCCTCTTGAGGCAATGTCGGCCGGGTTGGAAGAAGAATTCACATACCTCCATTGCAACGCCTCTGAGAGCTCTCTGATTGCAGTTACCCTGTTGGCCACAAATGTACGGAACCGTGTGCTTTCATTGTTGAGATGTTTCAGGACTGAAGTACTGTCTTTCCAAAATACAGACTCCTGAAGAATCAATTCCAATTCAGATTTCAGCATATTGTCCATTCTAGCAGCCATTGTAGCTGCAGTAAGCTCAAGACGTGGCACGGCAACTGCTTTTACAGGAGCAACCCTTGCTTTACCCATAACAAATGCACAATGTTTGTTACCTCTGTGATTCTCCATGAGCAAGTATGACACTGTGCCAAAACCCAGCTCACTGGCATCTGCAAAATGATGCAGCTGCGCTGAGGTGATTTCACCAAAGTTAAGTGGCTTCATGCATCTTTCAACCTGAAAGTCATTCAAGTTCTGAAGACTAGCCAGCCACAGATTCCACTGATGTCTGAGAGTTTCTGGAATCTTGTCATCCCAGTCATGTTTTGTTCTACAAAGCTCCTGCAGTATTTGCTTTGCAGGAAGAATAACTGGAGAAAGTATTCCAAGGGGATCATAAATGGAGCTGACCATGGACAATATACCTCTCCTTGTAAGAGGCTTTTCCTGTAGGGTTACTTTGAACTGCAAAGTGTCTGTCTCAACACACCACTGAACCCCTAGAGCTCTTTCCAATGGTAACTTGTCTTTCTCCAGGTCCAAATCCTTCACTGTCTTAGCTTTGCTCTCCTCACTTATGGATGCAAGTACAGTGCGACTGTTGGACATCCACTTGGTCAAATTAAATCCTCCTGATGCACACATCTCCCTTAAGTCATGCATTAGAGCAATACCCTGCTGTTCAGTAGCCACAGACGTCAAACAGTCATCCACATAGAAATTCCTAAGGACTGTCTGAATTACCTCTGATCTATGCTGTGCACTGTTGTCCTTTGCACACCTTTGCAAAGCGTAGATTGCACAACTTGGGAAGGATGTAGCACCAAGTAAGTGGACACTCATTCTGTATTCCTCCACTTCCTGTGCAGTGTCCCCTTAAGGCCACCAAAGGAATCTTAACAGATCTTTATCTTTAGCAGGAACTCTGACCTGATGAAACATCCCTTCTACGTCTGCTGCAAGGGCAATCGGCTTATGTCTGAATCTCGCCAGAACACCAATAAGAGAATTATTCAAGTTGGGTCCTTGCAACAGTTGCGAGTTGAGTGATTTTCCTTGGGAGGTAGCTGCGCAGTCAAACACCACTCAAAGTTTGTGTTTTTGTGGGTGATACACCCCGTGGTGCGGGATATACCAGATTCTGCCAAGGGTTCTTTCAATTTCACTTGCAGGGATTTTCTCAGCATGACCTTTGAGTAACATGTCCTCCATGAAACTACAATAGTCCATGTAGAAAGCTGAATTTCTTTTTTGAATTTTCTTTTCAGAAATGGTGAACGCAGAGAAGCGACAACATAGTTGTTGGGAAACATTACATCCTTTTTTTTTCAAAGGAAGGTCAATGCAGTAATGCCCATCAACAAGCTCTATGGACTGTGATACAGACTTCATAAACTGTCTATCCTCAATGGAAATTTTCAGCTTGTTCACATTCAGGAAAATCATACCTCATTTGCTGTTGGATTAGGTTCTCCAAAGTTACCACTGAAATCCTGTTTGCCATCACCTGTGTCCATCCTGTGTTTCTGTTAATTTGGATGTTCTCTCTCTCCAAAGGTCCATTTACAATCCAGCCCAGGATGGTCTTGACAACATGAGGCCCATCTACTGTTGATGACCTTCCATGGCTCAAGAATCTTAGGTACATTTGTTCCGATTAATAAGCCAATACCCGCATCGATCTGAGGAAGATGCACCTCTTCAAGATATTTCCATTTCTTAACATCCTTCTGTTGCGGAATGTTTTCTCCTTTAACTGGAATCTCTTTTTGAGAGAACACCTGAGGGAGATCCACAAAATTATTCTCGTTCAGTCCACTTATTTCCAGTTCGATGCAAACATGTGTACTAACAGACCTTTCCTGTCCCATAGTACGCAGTAGGATGTTTGTTTTCCTGCCAGTTAGTTTTAATTCCTTCATTAGCTGTTCTGTACAAAATGTCGCAGAACCTCCTGGGTCCAAGAAGGCGTAAGTCAAAACTTCATGATTGCTTTTTTTGGACTTAGCTCTAACTGGTACTATGGCTAAAGAGCACACCAAATGACCAGCCCCAGTGCAGCCACAAGTTTCGCTGATGACAGTGTCAGTGACAGTTAAGGAGCTGTCTCCATCTTGAGATTTTGGAAGCACTGGCTTCCTTTCTGGGAGTTGAAGAATGGTCGGATGCTTTAATGAGCATTTTTGACAAGTTAGTCTTTGCACACAACCTTTACTCATGTGACCTGGTAATAAACAAGCATAGCACAAGCCTTTAGATTTCAGAAAGTCAAGTTTTTCTTTGTGTGGCTTATGCTTCAGAATGCTGCAAACATCCAATCCATGGATTTTATTACAGCATAAGCAGAGGGTTTCATGGCTTGCTTTTGCTACATCCTTTTCCTTTGTTCTATGTTTTTTGGGTTCTGGAACAGGTGTCACACTTGTTGCAAATGTGGTTTTCCTTTCTTTCACTTGCAAGTTACTTGATCTGTTTGTTTTGAATTTGAGATTGTCTTTTGCCATCGTGTTATCCTGAATATTGCCAAACAGTGGATGCGATACATAGTTTCTACAAAACTAACCAAGTCACAGAATCTTGCTCTCAAGCCAGTCCTTTCTTGAAGCTCATAGACAACTGCTCTCTATTTTTCTCTCAGTTTGAAAGGAAGCTTGGATACAATTGCACGCATATTGCTTGGACTGTCCATTTCCTCAACATATTCCACACTGTCAATAGTGTTGCAACAACCAGTAAGGAAAAGAGCAAACTCATTTAAGGCTTTATTATCCTCATGCCTTAAAGCTGGCCAGTTCAGTGCCTTTTCTGTATAGGCAGTGGCGATTGTGTACTCATTGCCAAAATGTTGGTAGAGTAGTCTTTTAGCCTCTTTGTAGCCCCTTTCAGAAGGCATGTGTTGACAGCTGCGTACCAGAACCTTTGGTTGCCCCTTGGTGAACTGCTCTAAGAAGTACAATCTGTCTTTGTTATTTGTTGTCTTATTCTCTACTCCATGTTCAAAGGCTCGAATAAAGAATGTGGAATCCAGCGGGTCTCCACTAAAGACTGGAATATCCATAGGCGGAAGAGTAGATAAAGACTGCTGTTTTATGAAAATCTCAGCAATGTCATTTTGACGTTGCATTATGTTGAACAAGCTTCCTGTATCAACATGTGAAGGAATTCTCACATCTGACCTTGATGGTTGTGATTTAGCAAAATCATGATGCACATCACTGTCTCTTGGAACTGCATCAGTATCAGGTGCTAGCTCACGAGAAAATGTTTTTGGCCGTACTACTTGATTAGGTAAAGGTAGCTTTAAGGGTTTCTGCAATAGTGGCAGCCCTAGCTGCATTACCAGATGCATCAGAAACACTACGAGCTGGTTCATACATGGACAAAACCTGAAGTTTGGCTTCAGCCGCAGCAATAGCAGTTTGGAGCTCTAAATTTTCCCTCTTTGCTTTGAGCTCAGTTTCCTCTCTCTCAAGCTCTTGTTTCTGTAATAACGCATTAGCTCGTGCCAGCAGCTCTGCCCTTTCAGTTTAAATTTTCAGTCTAGAAGAAGCTGTAGATGAAACACCTGAAGCCACATGACTACAAGATTTTTTTGAAAGCGAGGCAGTTGTGAAGAAGAAATAACCATTGAGGCACTGTCATTACATTCAACCTCTGCGTCACATTGCTCTGCCTCCTTGGATTGGAGTTTTACTCTTTCAACCCAGTCCCTTGTCTACAAAGTGCTTAACTGCTTGAGACTTCGGTTCGAACCAATGTAACTGATCTAAATATGCCTCATCATCTGACATAAGTTCTCTGGTTGCATAATTAATGTCTTGGAATGCAGCAAAGAACTGTGCAAACTCACCATTTATGCAATCATACACAGTGTCAACATTCCCAGAGTCCTCAAGCAAAGTTTCAATTTCTCTCATTTGCCTCGTTAAATGTCCCAGCTTGGCTCTTCTAGTTCCCAACAACTGATGAAGCCGTTCCTCTTGTGCTTTAACAGTCATCTTCGGCACTCTTTTAGCAAAATCATGATGCACATCACTGTCTCTTGGAACTGCATCAGTAATCAATGTTCGTGTTCAAAGCACGCATTGCGTTCATCACAAAAGCAGATGAGATTCCCCTCTTGCGATGCTGTGTGGAAACGCAAAAATGGCGGGACCATGACGCAGCAAAGTTCAGCAATATTCAAAGTCCAATAATATCCCCAAAACGTCCGAAAAAGTTGTGAAAGCTCACTAAAGTCCGATCAGCAAAATCCGTAGTGTATGTAATCCAAATGGCATCGGAGAATCTCAGCCTAGAATCCCGTGATAGTCCGTTAAAATCCAAGTAACGTTATGGTCTTTGATGTTGCGTGAATCACTCGATAATCTTCTCGTTACAAACAAAAATATTGCTCGCTTCAAACTAAAAAGAGAAGTTTTCTTACTTTAAAAAACCTTCTTACTCGTCACAGAAGTCAGTCAAAAAAGCGCAAGTTTAATCCAAACACAAAATTTCTAAATTATACAAAATCCTGATGGCTCCTGTAGCCTTTCCTATGGTTTCACCTGTTAAACCTTTAACTGCTGTTACCTTGAACGTTTAAACAAGAGTTATTTTTTAATGACAGATGAAAACCGTAAGAAAACTGTTTCTCCCTTATTTCCTATACATGAACAACTACCCAGTTCAATCTTCCACCCCAAGTGGGCGTAACCATTAAAGAAACAGAACAGAAATTAGCCTGTACATCAGAAAACATAGGAAACAGTACTGATATATATATATATATATATATATATATATATATATATATATATATATATATATATATATATATATATATATAAAATAAACACAGGAAAAAACAGAACTACCTCAGAAAGAAAGATACAAATATGATATATTCAGTTTATGCTTAAAATCAACACTCCAAGAAACAATACCATACAAATTATTGAAACGTAAAATTGGCTCTTACAATGTTCTTATTTGCCGTTTAGAACATCTGATTTGTATCAGGGGCATGGCCTTACAATGGTTTAGCTCATATCTCAAAGATAGATCTTTTTCTGTAGAGCTAGGCAAGTTTTCCTCATCATCTGCCCCAATTACTAGTGGAGTACCTCAAGGCTCTATCCTGGGGCCGCTTCTTTTAACTTATATATGCGCACTTTTGGGGATATTATCAGGAACCACAATGTCTCTTTTCATTTATATGCTGATGATACACAGTTGTACCTCCCGCTAAAAGCTGGTGATTCCATTCAACCATTGCTGGAATGTGTCTCTGATATAAAAAATTGGTTATCAAATAACTTTCTCCAACTCAATGAGAACAAAACAGAAATTATTGTTCTTGGTCCCCCAAAAATAAGAAAGGATATTATTAAGGAGCTGGGCAATCACTTCACCTCAATTTCCTCGCAGGTTAGAAACCTGGCCGTTATCATAGATTCAGAATTATATTTGTCCAAACAAATTAATTCTGTCGTGAGGAACAGCTTTTACCAATTACGGGTCATGTCCAAACTTAAACAGTTTTTGTCTTTTAAGGATTTGGAGAAGGTTATTCATGCTTTTATCACTTCTCGTTTAGATTACTGTAATTCACTGTACTCAGGTCTTCCTCAGTCATCGCTTTCACACCTCCAGTTGGTACAAAATGCAGCTGCAAGGCTGCTGACTGGGGCAAAGAAATATGACCATGTCACTCCAATTTTAGCTTCTCTTCACTGGCTTCCAGTCCATTTTAGGGTTCAGTTTAAGATTATGTTGTTTGTTTTTAAAGCTCTTAACAATCAAGCTCCATGTTATCTTAAAGATCTTATCATCCCTTTGTCATCTACCAGACTTTTAAGATCTGCTGACAGGGCTCTTTTATCTGTCCCTCGTTCCCGTATGAAAACTAAGGGTGACAGAGCCTTTTCAGTCACTGTCCCCCTTCTGTGGAACCAATCGCCTCTAGACTGCCGCCTTGCACCTTCCATTACCATTTTTAAATCGAGGTTGAAAACATATCTTTTCTCCTTAGCATTTTAATTTCACTTCATTGCTGTTTTATTGTATTATATGTCTTGTTTTTTTTCTGTTTCCTCTTACTTTTAATTTGATTTTACATTGTTCAGCACTTTGGATAGCTTTTCTATGTTTACTGTGCTATATAAATAAAATGCACTTACTTGCTTACTATACAAGCTCTCATTCTAATCCTGAAAGTCTTAAATGCTTGTGTCTTATAACATCACCTGTGTACCTAATTACTGATCGTCTGATGTGTACATAATCGCTGAACAAAAAGTGCAGAATTGCTGAACAAAAAGAGATTTCAATAAGTGCCACCTGCTGGCGATAGCTGTAAATGTAAGCACAATAATTGTTTTTAAATAGTTGATTACTAAGATGATTGTTTTCTAAAGACAGATATTGATTTCAATGGTTTGTATCTTAAACCTGAATTGATTGCTTACCTCCATTGTCACTATTTCCCACACACAAATGTTAATGCTTGATGCTAACTTAAGTCTTATACTATCACCAAAACATTTGAAACAGATACACTTTAACTTACCGTATTTATGTCCTGAGATATTGAATATCAAATAATATATATATATATATATATATATTTTTTTTTTTTTTTTTTTTTTTTTTTTACTGAAAGTCAGAGTTGAGCAGTAAGTAGTTACTAGTAATTTAGTTATTTTAATAATATTACTTTTGCATTAACTAGTAGTGTAACTAATTACTAATTATATTTCAGTAATAATTTTACAGTTACCCTCCATAAAACAGATTTGTTGCTTTACTTCTAACCCTTTAAGAGTGACCTCTATTAAAGCTAGAATGTCCACTAATGTGTTTATTTACAAAAAGGCATGAGTGGTAAAAAATAAGCTTTTCATAAAACTGAAACTTAAATATATTATTTCTATAGGCTATACAAAAAAAAGAAAAGAAAAAAAGACTAAATAATATAAATAATAAGGCTGAATAAGCTGATTTATAGCATGTTAAATGGTGGTTGCCTGTCTATGAATGCTACACCCCTGTAAGCTCACAGAAGTGGTTTGACCCAAGTCTTAGGCAGCCAATGACAATGACCCGTTCAAACTGATTTTTAATGCGTACTTCACGTGTATTTCACGTGTATTTAAGGTGTATTTAACAAGTGAAATACACGTTAAATACGCGCTGATTTTTCACGTGTAAACGTATTTAACGTGTTGTTGACGCGTTAAAATTCACGTGTATTTGACCCTCTTGGCCTTCCATACTATGATGGTGACATTGCATGTTCATTGGTCACAGGAAGAAACCTTTTGAACAGTACTGCTATTTTAACATCTATAGCTATTTGCACTTAGTGTAAATAGCCGCTGCCTTTTTTGATTACTGCAAGACTAATGCCGGCAATGTTGCCAGATATAGCTATTAAAATAGCAAAAAACTATAAATAAACAAAATAAACCGAAATTATTTAAAATATTTTGGAAATTAGATAAGATAAAGTTATCGCTGACCCTAAACCGCAACTTCCTACTTTATTAACTTTCTTAAGTGTCAAATTAAGTGAAAAAAAGAGTAAAATAACGCTTATAGCTGGATCTGGCAACATGGCTGCGTCTCGCGCTCTCGCTCACAACTCTGAAGACTCGTTCACTTCGGAAGCGTCTCGCAGCGATCATTTTCATTCCACGGATGCTTAACATTCTGAATTATACATGCAGACATTCATATGAGGAGTTTAGTGTCAAATTAGTCAATCAGAGAACAAATTTTATTTTCAAACATGAAACATTTACATCATAACTGGCCTGTTCACAGTCCATGATAAACTCATTAATTTGAAAAATTCTTATATTTTTTTCTACACAGTTGTGCATCTGTGATTTTGCACACGTGAATTATTTTTTGTGATTTTTTTTTTGTGCACATGTATCAGGTTTAATGCGTTTGAATTGGGTTGTGCATGTCTTTTGCGTGAATTATTATTAGATATTGCTATGAAAAACAAATAAACTAATCCATCTAACAAGAAATAAACCGCAATGAGTCCATATCTTGAGTTATTGAAATAATATCAATATATCGCTCACTCTAACCTTCAACCTCCCACTTTATTCCCTTAGGGAAGTCATGGCCTAATGGTTAGAGAGTCGGTTAGAGAGACTCTCAATCGAAAGGTTGTGAGTTTTAGTCTCGGGCCGGCAGGAATTGTGGGTGGGGGGAGTGCATGTACAGTTCTCTCTCCACCTTCAATACCACGACTTAGGTGCCCTTGAGCAAGGAACCCAACTGCTCCCTGGGCGCCGCAGCATAAATGATGCCCACTGCTCCGGGTGTGTGTGTGTGTGTGTGTGTGTGTGTGTGTGTTTGTTCACTGCTCTGAGTGTGTGCACTTCAGATGGGTTAAATGCAGAGCACAAATTCTGAGTAGGCTATAGGTCACACTTTCACTTTTAATAAATTGTCACATAAGTGGAAAAAACAAATCAAATCCATAGATGCTTATAATAAATGTACCTTAAGAACTGTGTTATATATATATATATATATATATATATATATATATATATATATATGTATATATATATATATTTATATATATATATATATATATATATATATATATATATAAATGTAAAACAAAAGTTCTAAGCGGCCATGCATTATAATTTTTTCCTTTTTGTTTTCTTGTTATAACGACTTAATTTTTTTTGTTATCTCGACATAACGAAAGTCGTTTTCTCGTTATAAGACTTAATTTTCCCTAAGAAGTTACAAAACTGCACCAGCAGGTGGCACTATAGACCTGAGTATAACTGAAGGGGTGTTGTACACTGTCCACTTTACTGTACGCGGACCTTCCTTGTGATCGCTATAATTTGTGCAGTCTTGTTCATTACTGACATTTGATTAATTCATAAATGTTAAATGCTTGAATCAATATGATTATTTTGTGTATTAAGTTCTTGCTAGATGCATGAGTTTCACTAACGCATTCTGTGTCATAAAATAACTGCTTATCAAAACCTAGGTTAATGTCACTGTATTCTGTTTGCACCTATATCTTTATTTGTGCTTCTTTTAGGCACATGATAAGGTAGTTAATAAGCGGAGATGTTCTGTTTATCTACATTAGGATGGGATTTAACAATGTAGGCTATTTGTGGTGTGCTTTTTTTCCTTATTATTAATCTTTATTAACAATATTGCTGAGAAATGTGATGTATATGTAAAGTGCATAGGCTAATTTAATTAAGCGAAGCAAAATTTGCTGAAAAATATATGCTACAGTAAGAGCGCCTGTATGGCTGTCCATCAAATGCCTGTCAAAGTTGAGTTCATTACATATGTCGTTATAACGAGAAAACAAACTTTTGTTATGTCGAGATAACGAGAAAATTAAGTCATTATAACGAGAAAACGACTTTCGCTATGTCGAGATAACGAGAAAATTAAGTCGTTATAACGACACTGTAAAAAATTGTCCTGTAAATTAACGGTAGTATACTGGCAGCAGGGTTTCCAGCAGTGTACCGTAATTTTACAGTTTTATTACCGTTTTCTGAATTACGGCTTTTTTGTAAATTAACGGTAATATACTGGCAGCAGGGTTTCCAGCAGTGTACTGTAATTTTACAGTTTCCAGAATTACAGCTTTTCTGTAAATTAACGGTAATATACTGGCAGCAGGGTTTCCAGCTGTGTACCGTTATTTTACAGTTTTCTGAATTACAGCTTTTTTTGTAAATTAACAGTAATATACTGGCAGCAGGGTTTCCAGCTGTGTACTGTAATTTTTCAGGATCATTACTGTATTCTAGTTTTTTTTTTTTTTTTTCTAAACCGTAGAACTGGCAATTTTGCCAATCATTAACTTTATTAAAAATATCTGGATTTTAACAAATTCACAAACTGGCATTTCATTTATACTAAAAAGTGGCAAGCAAATAGACACAAAAGAGAAGACCAAGGGGGTATTTCTTATAGAACACTATTTATTTAAGTGCCCAACCAATAATTCAAATGCTTTCTCAAAAAAAAAAAAAAAGCAATCAAAATGGAAGAATCAGTCTTAGTATGTGTTAGAGAAAGATGAGATGAAGAGAGAAGAAAATTAACCAATTTACAAAACAGCCAAAGTGCAAAATGAACCCTGCAGAAGTCTGTGGACATATTTAAACTAATTTAAGTTATCATATAAAACACAAAACAAGCAGCCATTTTAGGTCTAGCTTTGTGCTATGAGTATGACAATGCATGGGCATGGGCTTGGAGTGTACGTTCCCCTAAAAACAGCCTTTAAGAAATGGCAAACAACTTCTGAACAAGAATCTTATTTTGGTGTAATAAGTCAAAACCTGGCAAGGATTTGTAGAACAGTCCAAGAACGTTTCAGAAGCATAAAACTGTCACCAACTCTGATGCAAGTGTAGCCAGGGAGGGGTGTAGTCTGAAACATAAACATTGAGAAAAATCCTTTTTAAGTTAAAATAACATCAGCAGAATTTTAATAGAACGTAACAAAAAACATGTATACTGTATAATAATATAAAACATTTCAGAAACTTAGGACCCTACGATTTCCACGATGTGAAAAACATGGAGGCAATCACGGAATCCAATCATGAAAACGGAATTAGGCAAATAATGTGGATTGTCAAAGAATTTGTCACATTTGTGATGAATACAATAAAATACAACAATAAAATAGTGTTGTACACTAACTGAAATCGCGATGTGGATTTGTGTATTAATAAAAGTTGCAATATTTTGTTAGAAGTTGTACTTATAATTTTTGTAAAGTTATCCAAAGGATTAATTAGCTAATCAAAAAAAGGAACACTAGATTAAAGGGGGGGTGAAATGCTATTTCATGCATACTTAGTTTTTTACACTGTTAAAGAGTTGGATTCCCATGCTAAACATGGACAAAGTTTCAAAAATTAAGTTGTACGTTCCGGTTTGTCACAAGTTTCGGAAAGTTTTTTTTCCGAGTATGGCTCTCTGTGTGACGTTAGATGGAGCGGAATTTCCTTATATGGGTCCTAAGGGCACTTCTGCCGGAAGAGCGCGCTCCCGTATAGCAGAGCACTGAGAGCACAACAGGCATTCACTGATCAGAGCGAGAGCGTCGCGAAATGTCACAAAATAAGTGTGTTTTTGGTTGCCAGGGCAAGACAACCCTGCACAGATTACCCAAAAAAAACAGCATTGATTAAGTGACCAGTGGATGGAGTTTATTTTTACAGAGCATCAACGGAGTTGTGCAAGTGTTTTTGTTTGTTCCCTGCATTTCGAAGATGCTTGTTTTACAAACAAGGCCCAGTTTGACGCCGGATTTGCACATCGTTTATTTCTTAAGGATGATGCAATCCCAACGAAAAAGGGCCACGATCGTGTGTTGGAACCGCAGGCGGTGAGTAAAACTGCTTCAAATATCTCTGCCTCCTTGTTAGTGCGTCCCCTCCCACGCCGGAGACCCGGGTTCGAGCCCCGCTCGGAGCGAGTCGTTGCTGCTGCTGCTTTCGTTCAGTTTCAGCCTCTGGATCTGATTCTGGATCATAAATATGCGCTGAATCTGACTGTTAGCCATGGTTTGTTTTGGATGATGTTTTTTTTTCCTCACGCTAATGTCACAACTTCCAAACGCTCTCAATGCAAAAGCCTACTGGCGCTCGTGATTCTTTAGCTCCGCCCACACGTCACATTAGTTTACAGAAAAGATAATCAACAGTTGCAGCTCTATCCCACATACACAGAAAAAAAAAAAAAAAAAAAATCAAGCGTCTTCACATCAATCCTTCAAAATAAAGGTTCGGTCTAATGTGATGTGATTGTGACGGAAATATATATCTTTTGTACAGTAGAATATGTCATTTTCAAAGTAATATAATAATACAAATAAGAATTATAGTAATAAAAATAATAATAATCATTAAAAATGATGTTTAAGGAATAATTACACAATTGTTATTCCATGTTTAATTGTAACAGGAATAAAAATGGAATTTGAGAATAAAACGTATTTCCTAAATAAAAATTACTGATAAATTGTTTAACTGAATCAGTTTCAGGATTTCAGTTAATTGGACATGCTATTTGATTTCTAAAATGTATTTTAACCATTAAGATGTAATTTGAAAAAGTTAAAACAAAACAAAAAAAATTATAAAACATATTTACTTAATTTCTTCATGAGTGTTAAGTTAAATATTAAGTAGATTTTACCTGAGAATGACAGGTGAGTTGCACTTTATATTAGAGCAGTCAAATTTACTTAAGATATATTTGTGCAAATTCTTTACTTTTCGCAAAGTAAATCTTATTTAATTTTTTTCAGAGTTGAGCGCTTGCATACAATTTTTTATAATTCATAGAAATGGAAAATGCTTCTTTTCTCTTTTTTTTCTCATTGTTTCCACACTATTAGTATGACCAGTACTTAATTTGTAAATTGCTAGGTCCCGGAATAAAGTGGGGTGACCGGTTAGAGGACAGAGAGGTAACGGTTCATTTGAGCAACATTAGTGGACCAACTAAACTGATTAATAGTGTGAATGTACTCAAAAAAAAAAAAAAAAAAAAATCATGGTTTTAATAAAATCATTATATAATTTCCACCTCGAAATTTTTTTGTGTGTTTGGATAGTTTTTGTGTAACCTGGGACTGAACAGTCGCAACAACATAGGGGTTGTAATGAGTGCGGACTGTATCCTCTTCAGGGTAGTTCTCAGTGCCACTGACGACTTTTTTTTGGGTCAAATATAGGTTTGTGGATAATTTATTTATAAAACCGTTTCTTTGCTGTAAATTATTTTATTTTATGCAATGCAAACTACAGGGACACAACGTTAGTAACTAGGGCTGTAGTACTCGAGTCCGGTCTTGGACTCGAGTCCGGACTCGAGACATTTTTCTGTCGTCTCGGACTTGTCTCGGACTCGTTGCATTTGCACTCGGACTTGTCTCGGACTTAGCCATTGGACTCGCCAAGTCTTCTAGTTGGTCTCGACCGAGTCCAGCAAAAAAAAAAAAAAAAGAAACATTTTTATCCTTCAAAACAAAACCACATTTGCATGATGTCGCGACTGAAAACGTGTGGAAAACACTAGGCGCGCCGCTCTCCTTATTTCCAAAGCACTGTAATCTGTGCTTGCGCTCCAGTGGCGTCTGCTGTTGCTGGGCAACCATGACCCGCTCTCCATGAAGATGCATAAGTTTCAGCAAAGAATAAATGGATTTCCAGCTCTGATAATAAATTCATTTAAAAAATGGCTATCCTTGTACAGCTATGATCATCTGTTTCTCCATCTTAGCTTTCAGTATTGTTCCGGGAAAGGATGTGCATGACCAGCGGTGCACTTGCTGCGACCTGAAAAGTTTAGATGTTTCTAATTTAATTTTCTATGTTAGATTGTGTTTTATTTACGTCTACACCTAGATCGCCTCAAACGTCCCCTTTACAATAATGAAATACTAATTATTGTTGTACAGTATAGGGGTTGCAAGACTACTGATTTCTACTAGTCGATTTTGCTTGAGTTACTCGACTCATGGTTCATGCTATTGCAAATGAAAACACTAAATCTTTTTTTTTTATTGATAAACGCTTATTAATGTACAGCCTTATGCAACAGTTACATATATAAATTTTAAAAACTTTATAATTATGACATTACATATTTAAATTGTCATGTAACAGCCAGTATTTGTATCTGTAACAATCACAAATTTTTTCCTATCTGCATTCGGATACAACATCGTACAGTTACTTGATAAGACCGTCATGACTTTTTATATTTTTTTCGTAGTTATCACTGAACAAGTATGTCGTGTTAAACTAAAATAATTATTAATTTCTAAAATAATATTTATCATGCAAGCAGAGAGATGTCATGACAAATGTTTAGTGATCATTTGAACACGACTGAATCCATTCAATGCGCACACTTTCAGTACGCAGAACACTTTAAGTGAGTCTATAATGTTTAGTGAACTTCACTAAACAAATGTGTGTGTGCCGCGCAAACCAGCAAAAGGTAAAGATGCAAACATGTAGGACAAGTAGACAATGTATCCGTATCTAAGCTGATTATTAGCCTACTCTTGAGAACTGGTTTGGTTTTTGAGAGACTGAGACGCGCAACGCTGCTGTTTGATTGGTGAGTGCGCTGTGCTTATTCCATTCATTCGTATCATATCGTAGCCTAAGCTTTAAATCATTGCCTTTTAAATATATACAAATACTATAACGTGTATGATGTATTATTATAGGTAAAATTACTCTTGCAACGCTCTGATTTCTGAGAGATGCGCAGAGAGGCGACAACAATGCGGTGTTTGATTTGCGCTCTTTTCACTCATAAAGTTTACATTCATTTACTTCTGGCGCTGATCCCCTGGCTCACCTGTTATCTAGCAAACACCAGACTTTGTCAGCTTCAGCCGAGTATTCAGGCAGAATTATTCCTTGTGCGTTATTCGTTTTTTAAGCCATTATCCTTGCCATTCCGAATAAGGTATTCGGCTTCAGGCACAACCCTAATTATTACATTACATATTTTATTTTTACATGCAACATAGATAAGTTCATATAGTAACAGCTCCACGCAATATTATAATTCTAAAATTCACGTCGTACTTGCAAACACTTTGTGTGAATTATGGTTAATGCATGCTGGAGTAGTTGATTGTTTCCAACAGCGCAGAGTAGTCTATGCAAGCACTAAGTACAGTATGACAAAAATGTCGCTGTATTTATGTGCGCATGCCCAGTAGAGCCAAACGTATCCCTTCCTTGCTGCGCGCATTTGTCATATCCCGAGCTTTGGTTGCGTCTGTGCACTGTGCCAAGGCAAGGCATCAGTCATTTTAATTTTTGACCACAGACATAATGTCAGCAAAAGCAGCATTATTAAGTAAATAAAATGAAAATAAAGTACATAAAATTAATTTGACCTTACAACTCCAAACTATGTTTTAGAGGGCCAGTGTCCTTTATAGTTTAGCTCCCAGGGTCGGACAGGGGGTAAAACCAGTACTGATTACCAGGGCCCCAAAGGAAGAGAGGGCCCTTGAAAAGTAGGAATCTGAAATATGTTTTATTTTACCTGGATATTTTCATGGGTGGGGGGCATGGGGGCCCATCAGGACTGCCTATGCATAGGGCCCAGTATCTTGTGTAACGCCCCTGTTAGCTTTAACCCTAATTATACACACTTGAACCTAATCAAGCTCTTACTAGACACACTAGACTCTTCCAGGTGTTTTAAGGCCAGTTGGAGATAAACTTTTCAGGACATTGGCCCTCCAGGATGTAGTTTGGAGACCCCTGTCCTACAGAGTTGTTACTTTGCACATGCTTTTTGATCATTACAAATAATAATGTACATTTATTTTCTTAGAATAGGAGATATGCTGTCTCTCGCATCACAAACATTATCAGTAGTTAAGTATATGGTCTTGAAGAGGACCCTTTTTTCTCTCATTTGGACTCGGACTTGACTTGGACTCGAAACTTTTGGACTTGGACTTGACTTGGACTCGAACCTCTTTGGACTCGGTCTTGACTCGGTCTCGACTAGTCCTGGACTTGGACTTGACTTGGACTCGACAAAGCTGGACTTGACTACAGCTCTATTAGTAACCAAAATGAGTCACATCAGTCTTTTTCAACTGACTACTTTTAAATGTTGATTTTTTTTTTGTTAAACAAGTTTAAATGTGAGAAATATTATATGTGTGTAAACTGTGAAATAAGTTGTATTAAGAACTGTATTTAATGAAAATGTATGTGTAACTTCACTTGCCTAGATGAAGTCCCATTTGAAGTCCATTCGATTTTTTTGTAGAGTGGCAACCTTTGGATTGACTGTAGTGCACTTCTTATTCACCACCTTCCCCGTCTTCCTGGAGACTACCTTGCCTCTGCAGGTCTTTGAGCCTCTTTCTGGGTTTATTCCATAGAATCATCTATGGAAAGTTGCATTACACATTACCGAAGTGTATAATAACCATTTTTCAAAATTCTGATTAATTAATTTGGTTTAGAATTTAGATTAATTTTGTAAAACTTTATAATAAGTATAAAGTAATAAAGCACTTATAAATCATTTGCAAACAATCTATATACTGTATATATTCTGACTCGTTTGGATTTAATGTGGATCTACATGCCTTTCTCCTATTTTCTCCGTGTCTGGAATGCGAATAAAACCACATTTGACAGTGTTTCAGATGATGAACTGAAAAAACTGAAACGGAAGAACACAAGTAGAACACAGGAGAAAGGTTGAGGTAACTAGTTTGCAAATAATGTATTACTTTACTACTGTATACTTATTATAAAGTGTTACCACAGATTCTAAGAGAGTGATAAAAACATTCGCAAAAAGGAAAACACTTACCTTTGAAAAAATTCTAATGTGCAACAAGCCGCCTCTTGATACTGCAGGTTGAAGATGTAGTACACAGCAAACACTGTTGCAACTGCAGTCAAAAATGTTGACTGGACACACACAAAAAAAAAAGAAAAAAAAGAAGCAATTTTAACAATTGTGCACAACAGCAATGTTAACAATTTTATATCTCAGCCATCAGTAAATGTTTCTTCTTCATCATGTGCAATGACACACTAACCCAGCAAAATCAGATGAGGATTGGCAGGTAGATTGAGTGTCTTCTCAACCTCAGATGCAGATGCTGCAACCTGTAGAGAACACACAATACACAAATAATAATATTACATAATATAATGTGGTGAAGTGGAAAGAAGAAAATTAAATACTTACATCTGCATGTGAAACCAGTCCATCTTCATGTTCCTGGAAGTGGGACATTAACGTTAGAATCTTGACAAGCAGGTGTACCATATCTTTGTTCTCATCCTGGGACATCCTCCAACTTTTCATTAAAAACACTTAAAAATATTCTGTCTACTGCTCTCTCCTCTTCCTCTCTCTCTAACTCTCTCTCTCTCACACACACACACACACACACACACTCTCTCCCTCTCTCTCACACACACACACACTCTCTCTCTCTCTCACACACACACACACTCTCTCTCTCTCTCTCTCTCTCTCTCTCTCTCACACACACACACACACACACAGACTCTCTCTCTCACACACAGTCTCACACACACACAAAACTGTATTTGAGGCTGAGGAACAAGTTAGAATGTAAGTGAATGAAGTAACAACGTTTCCTCTGTGATATAGAGATTTGTGCCAATAAATCCAGTGCAAAATTAAAATTAAAATGTGCTCACATACAAAGCCCACTTTATTAACGATAAGTTAGAATATATTTAGATTACACTCTAACTAGTTTTAGATACGACTTATATTGAAAGACTAATGTGTCACTCCGAAAAAAACAAACGTTTCTCACCATAACGTTAACGCTAACGCTAACGTTACTCTTTCCATCTATCCAGTCAAGTGCTCATGCAAAAGGCGATGAGTTTATGCTTCCTAAGTAAAATTAAGTGTACAGGCCTATTTTCGATTTCCCAATATATAAGGATAATATATAAGTTACCAACTTTATATGCACCTAACTTAGCAACATTAATGCAAATAAAACAAATCCTCCATTTTAAACTACACTGGGTTGGCGCCAATGCAAAATGTAAATATAATTGTGCAAATAAGTGTTTCAGAAAATCAGGAAAACACACTTACTTCATATCCTCGTTATCTGCAATCTGTAATCGAGATTATATTTGAGATAATATCCGTTTTATTCACTGAGACTGATGATGCTTTTCTCTGGTATCAGACGCTAACCGTTGCTCCCCTCCCCCGCCGATCACGTGCTCATCTTCTACCGTTGCCCAATATGTTCAATTCATATCCAATGAAATAATAACCGAACGCAAGTATTGTATATTTAACTATTTACAAGTTTAACATTTACAGGATTTTACACCAGGAAAGA
The DNA here is from genome assembly GCF_003368295.1 of Carassius auratus. Taxonomy (NCBI): domain Eukaryota; kingdom Metazoa; phylum Chordata; class Actinopteri; order Cypriniformes; family Cyprinidae; genus Carassius; species Carassius auratus. The sequence continues at coordinate 22,932 of NW_020525487.1, read as the reverse complement.
AAAAAAAACGATGCAAATCCTTCACAAACACACACATACACACTTAACTTTCAGGAGAAATGTGTAAAAATTGCATACATGCTAGTTCACCGTCTTGGCAAGATTTGTCAAAGGTAAATTAAAATATTGTGCCCACATTAAAAAAAAGTGCAGGTTAAGATAAAAATGTATCCAGGCTTTGATCTGCTTACCTGTAAATGAGCCTCAACTTGAGATGAAATCCATAAAACTTTGACTGAAACCATGCTCCTCCATGCGTCAGCTAGCATTTGGTTCCCCCTCTCCCACCGATCACGTGTGCATTTACGGTAAGACACCGTAATTTTAGAAAACAGTTCAGTACTGTATATTTACGCTGTTAATATGCTGTAAATTTACAGAAATTTTTTACAGTGGAGAAAACGACTTTTGTCATGTCGAGATAACGAGAAAATTAAATCGTTACAATGAGAAAACAACGGTTAGATCTTCAGTAAATGTGTCTGAATAGGTATCATAGTTTGATCCATGTATGAAAAAAAAAAAAAAACGTAGGGTTTTCATGTTATTAGATTTTTTACAAAAATGTAATTTGTACTGAGGTGGCCTTATTCATTTCAGCAAAATCAGGTATCAGAGAAAAATGTGTATATAAAAACAAATGTATAACCTCAAATTCTCATATTGGCCTACACTTATTTACTCAGAGCATTTTTTTTTATTTTGAATGTACACCCCTGCTCATAAACGTAAAGCTGTCATTTAAAAGAGTCAAAATTTCAAAAAAGGTAATAGGAGTATAAAAATTGTATTGTACTGTATAGTCATTATACAATTTTAAATAATCAAATATAAATATCTTTACATACTGTTTATCATTGATATGCACCTTATTAAACAGGCTACAGCACATTTTAATGTTTACAGTATAGAGCCGTTTGTGTTCAGCAGGAATACACAGTGCTAATAAATTACCTCTCATCAACATTTAATTATTTAATTTGGTTAAGAAATTATTTAGGCTATTAATTTCAATTTTGCAGTTTGATTATAGTTTTATTCTCTGCATGTGGCAACTAACTCACTTCTCAAAGTGGTTCATTTACTGGAGAATGGACATGAATAAATCTCTTTGGAGAACTGTGACAGAGAATCTGTTGATATTTCTCTAAGACAGTGTTTATAAATTCCACAGATTTCTCTGGATCAATACTAGACCCTGTACTGGACACTGAAGTTTACAAGATTGTCTCTTCAACTACAGGGCAGACAAGGTAAGACTTTAGTTACGTTACTTTCTTTAACTTTAAGTTCAAATGAAATGCTTGGTAAAATGTTTTGATTGCACAAAAAAGATGTAGAATTATTTTTAAAATATACGAAATATATAAATAAACAAAGCTGGGTTCTTTCAGTCCAATTTTGGGTTAAATATTTGGAGTTGAGTTGGTCCATATTTCACCCAAAGTTGTTATGTTTCACTTTTTATGATTAGAATATCCACTGAAAAAGTGCAGCTACACACCGTGTATAGATATTTCACTAAGATGTTATAGAATTTCTCCATCTATTCAATTTCTAGAATAATTTCCCCTTAATGAATTTTAAGAGTTTTTTTTATTTTGTCTCAGTATCTATAATAAAAGTACATTATAAAATCTCTGTTTGTGTTTGTTGTGTGCAGAGGCAGCACAGAACTGACGTTTATCAAAGCAGCAGATGTTCACAACTTGTTGATGTGAGTTCATCTTTCTGTTTCTTCTGAATCAACTCAAGTCCTATGTTAAACAGAATTTTTGACAAAGTTTTTTTTTGTTTTCCAGAAGTGAACACCTTATTTTAGCCAGGAAGAAGAGAAGACTTCTTCAAAGGTTAATGCATTTGAAAAAGTGATAACAACAGACTGCATCAAGGCTGATTTCTTCTTTTACTTTGATCCCAAGTCATTCTGTTGCATTAAGATGGGCTGTTTAGGAGGTTTGAGATTCAGAGGTGTTCGGAAATCAAAGAGAACCGGCAATAATCAGGAAACCCAGTCCTCCAATACGCTTACAGAAGATACCTACATACAGATCCCACTTTCAGTCGTGTCTAGAAATGAATCAACCTCAATTGAAAATCTATCCATTTCTAATGAATCAACCCGTAACTCTGTTGAATCTGAAAATTACAACTATATATTAATTGAAGGATTTCCTTCAAGTAAAGAAATAAGGGAAAAAAAATCTTATGTAATGTCATACAACAATAACACCAAGAATGCTGACTGGGTGTATGAGATATTGAACGAGAGTACTTTAGAAAACAACTGTAAAGAGCACATGGGCTTTGGAAAGAACGAATTAGAGATACCAGACTATCAACAAGGTCATCTTGCTGCAGCTGCCAATCACAGGTGGTGTCAAGAAGCCTATCATGACACTCATTTGATGAGCAACATGATACCACAGCTTTCTGATTTAAACCAAGGCATGTGGAAAACACTGGAGGATTATTGTCGTAAACTAGCTAAGCCTGGCTGCAATGTCCATGTGTACACAGGACCACTTTACCTGGAGGAAACAAGAAAGGGTGTCTATGGTCCCAAGACTAATCCAAAAAATCCAAACAATGGTGAAGTGAAAGCAGTACCAACTCACCTCTTTAAGGTGATAATTGTGGAGAAAAATAGAACAGTAGAATGCTATATGATGCCCAATGAGAAATCAGAATACAAAATACAATATGAATATGCAAAAAAAGAAGCAGAAAAAGAGGCAAAAAAAAAAGAAAAAAATAAAAAAATTAAAAAAAATTCGCCAAAAAAAAAAAAAATAACCAATTACGATCTGTTACCCTTCTACGATGAGAGCATTGAGAATATTCAGAAGTATTCAAATACAGAGCTAAAAAAAGAACTTCGACATAACATGACAGCCCATTTAGAGAAAATTACACGGAAGGGAGAAGATAAAAATGGAGAGTCATGTGAGGCTAAAATAGAAGTCAAGATTCTTAAAAATGAAATAAAATACTAATTCTAAAATAGAAACCCTAAAATAGCAGTCACAATCCACGTAGTGATAATAAAGATGCCAGTGTATGACAGATGTACAGTAATCACAGTTTTATCCCAATGACAGCGAGTTGTGTGTGACTTCTCTTATGAGTGTTTGGATGAAGTGAACATCTGTAGATGAAAAGTTTGTTCAAGTCTGCAGTTATATCACTAATTAATAATCCCATATGTGCTTATATATTCATGTAAAGTTTTCAAAAATACTTTCTCAAGATTTCAAAGATGTTTCTTATGAACGTAAATGCTTTCTGATCAATGGACTTATGATTAAATGCTTGAAATTAGTTATAAATATTACATATTTATTTCTTCACAAAACAAATTACTTGACCCGAACAGCACAGATGAGCAGCCAGCAAATGTCCAACACACGCAGAATCTTCAATATTGTACAAAAATAGTCACCTGTGGAAGCATTGTGATGTTTTTTGAGGAAATGTGAAGTGTGCAGATCTGCAGATTTTAACTAAAATATTATAGTTTTGATCTATTCCTAATTTAAATATATTTCTACATTATTCAAAATATGTTTTTTAATAGTTTTGATGACTTTATATGATTCTAAAGTTGTGTTTTATTCTATAACCTGATAATAATTAGTAGGTATTTCCATATCTGAGTGAACTAACAAAGTCTTTTTTTTTATATATTCACACATTTGTATTTCATATCCAGTTCTCTACTTCTCTTACTGATTCTGTATTGTAATTATTTTGCAAAAAGCAGGTTGAAATTGGTTCTGTGTATGTGAACACCTTTAACACTTTATAGAAGGAAAGTTTAATTACAGAGCCGGACAGTAACGGAGTACATTTACTTGAGTACAGTACTTAAGTACAATTTTGAGGGATCTGTACTTTACTCGAGTATCATTTTTGGGGAGTACTCATGACTTTACTCAAGTACATTTGAGAGGCAAATATTGTACTCTTTACTCCGCTACATTTCTATCCATAACCATAAGTACCCGTTACTTCGGCCCCGTCCACACGGAGACGGAGCTTACCCCAATCCGATCTTTTTTTCCTCGTCTAAAGAAATATCCGCCTCCGCACAGCACCACAAAATGATGTAGTACACATGCCAGACCAGCATGTGGCGCTGTAATTCTGCCACAGAGATACACTTAAAACTGAGAAGAAGACATGGACTATGCCAGTGACAATTTATAAGAGACATGCCACTTCCTCAATCCTCAAATCAACTATATAAGGAAAACCCGTGGAGGTTGTGTGCACATGTCCCGCCCCTCCCGCTGGAAAGCCAATCATCTGCTTTTAACAGTCAAGCCGGGAAACATTTAAGCCTATCGTCTGGTTGACGTATGCACACAGTTGAGAAACCCTTGCGCATGCGTAGTAAAAGTATAACCTGTGGGGAAAAAGTATTTTACTGCTGTTTCTATACATGCAGTTTTTATGTCCCGTGACCAGTGAAAGTGCAGTTCTGACTCTATGCCCATTCATTAGATGGACTTGGACTATGCTCATAAACCTTGCGTGTGGTACACAAACAGAAATGGAACAATACATTTATTAATCCGTGTTAATGTTAGTTAATAAAAAGACAATCATTCAGTGTTTGTTCATGTTTCTGTTGCTGTTATGTGACGTAGCGGTGTCTGATTAGGGGCAAGTGCTTGATGACTTCATAGTTTCAGAAAATATACAGATTCGCCGTCCAAGATGAAAACACAAAAGCAGCGTTTTCAAATTGATCCATTCTGGGAACCGGTTTCAAAAAACATCGGTTTCACTCTTCCAAAACGCCGGATTCGTGTAGATGAAACGCCTATCCGATAAAAAAATGTGTGCATATTCATAGAAACGCGTTTCCATCTGGACGGAAAAAAGACAAATTTCAGAAATTCTCAATTTGTTGTTTGCATCTCAAACGTGATTGGATCGTGCAGGTGCCACTGATTGGGACAGCCTATCAGCAATCACCTTCAGCTTTCCACAAAGGACTTCATGACATTTGATTGAATTGAAGTACAGTACACACACACACACAGTTGTCACACACAGATTGTGCGTGTGAGAATGGTGTTATTCAGCTGAAAGTATTTTCTCCTGTCTTTGCCTGTATATCAATGTGAGAGGTAGGGGCTTAATACTGTCACTCAAATGAGCTGAATTGTATTGTTCCTTCTTTGTACGCTGACCTAAACACAGCTGATTAGCTGATATTCTTTAATCATTATTATTTTCTCTTCTATGCTGTGCGTATAATACAGGTTCAGAGGTGTGTCAGAACATTGCTATATTGCCTTCTTTGCCGATTTAGGTTTATTGATTTGATTGAAGAAAAAACATAGAAATTCACATGTACACACAATTGTTAGCTGAATTTTCTTTTCTGATATTACACATTAATGTAAGCTGAGCGTTTGCTTTGATGTTCTTGAGTATTCAGTGTGTTTAACACAGTCAGGTTCAAATGTGGGTGCAAAAAATCCATTAAAACTCTAGCAGAGGTTTGTCAGAGCGTTGCCATTGTGCTATTGCCTTGTGGGCAAGTGAGAAATGTAAAATAAAGCAACATGACTTGATTTTACTTTCAATTCCTTTTACATACTCCAAGGTATTAACATTAACATTTTTCATAACTCCATGTAGTACGTAAATGTAAGCACCGTGGCAGTAGTAATGCAATATTTAGAAAATGTACTCTTGTACTATTGATACTCAAGTACTTTTGAAAACAAGTATTTCAGTACTTTTACTTAAGTAAACATCTGACTGTAGTACTTTTACTTGTACTTGAGTAAAATTTAGCAAGGGGTATCTGTACTTTTACTCAAGTAATGAAACTGTGTACTCTGTCCGCTTAATTATGTTCTGGAAGAAATGTAAATAAAACTTAATCACAATCTGCATCTCTGCCTCCATCCTTATAATTTTCCAAATCACAAATGCTGACAGCATCCAGTTTAATGACTTCTAGTGTCAGACTGAAGGTGATCAGTTGCTCTCAATCAGGAGGACCGGGCCATTAGGGACTTTAGTAAACTGTGAGTCACAAGATGGTTTAAAGAATTTAAATTAATAAGTTATTATTGCTATATAAAAATATTTCAATCCCTAAATTAAAATGAATTCAAGTAATCAAACTGAAATCACATTTCTAATTTTACACCTCACTCATTGTTTTTATAATAAAATGAACAAAACATGCCATTAGCCAAATTACTTTCAGCCTTCATATTTAATAGTGTCATCTAATATTTGATCCATATAAGCATGTTTAAGGGTGAAAATAAACATATTTAGCATGTTTGAGAAACCATTTACTTGATTGCTTGTTTAGGCGAGTGTATTTGCTTCTCGGAACTGGATTTATTTTTTAATGGTCAAAAGTGAACAAATGAGACACATTAAATACAAGATGTTAATTGGAATGTGTTTTACTCTGATTAAAAAATATATGCATTTTAAAACCAAATGTAGCCTAGACTTTATCACCAGAACTTAGGAATTGAAAGAATCATTTTTGTCAGATTTGTACATGACAGAGCCTGGAGAAACTCTGCCATTATCAAACAAGCTCAGGCAGAAACCAATAAAGTACACTAAATAATACATACACATACTCAGATATTATGTTATAAATGCAAAAGTAATGTGTTACATATTAGTTACATAAAAAGATTAATCTGATTACATTACTCACATTACTTGAAATGCACCCCAACACTGGTCATACATGTGTTTGGATGTGTATATATATATATATATATATGATATGTTAATGAGGAAGAGCTAATATATGTAATAAATAAGGTAATATATTATTCTAATATGATTATTTCTTTTATTGGCATATATAAGACTTATCTGTATAAATTATAAAACACTATGGCAAGGTAATGTTTATCTTATATTTATTTATTTTATTTATTACATTATATTATCTCACACATGGAGCGGCATTTTCTATAATGTCTAAATTCTAAATCTAAATACCTGATATGAATTAATGTATAATTAGCATAAAACAAACAATACAAATCAAATTCTCAAGGATTACAGATTAAATGGGAAAAAAATAAAAATGATTGCACAGCCATCAATTAGGTGGCAATATGCACTAAGCATGTAAACAACTAATGAATAAAAGAAGAAGAAAGAAACAGCTTGGCGTGCTTTTTCTTAGAAGAAGATTCAGTATGTTGATACATACGAGAAATTTGTTTTCGTGATAGAAGCTCTGCAGTAGAACAGAATGACAGCGACAGAACAAAAAAAACACACATAATAAAAGAATAAAAAAAAAAATACAAATAAGTAGGTAAAGAATGACAATATACAAATTGACAGTTGTATGGCAGGTATATTACAAAAAGCAGTTATGTATGTACAGGTATATTATATACAAAATGTAAGTGTACGCTAAGTATGTGTGTTAGATAAATAAGTGTATGCATATATAAATATAAAGTGTAGTGTGTTCCACAGTTATCAATTGTTCATAAGATGGATTGCCTGAGGGAAGAAACTGTTCCTGTGTCTGGTCGTTCTAGTGCTCAGTGCTCTGTAGCGTCGACCGGATGGCAACAGTTCAAAGAGGGAGTGTGCTGGATGAGGGGTCCAGAGTGATTTTGACAGCCCTTTGTCTCACTCTGGATAAGTACAGTTCTTAAATAGAAGGGAGGGTTGTACCGATGATTCGCTCAGCAGTCCGGACTACCCTCTGTAGTCTTCTGAGGTCAGATTTAGAAGCTGAGCTGAACCAGACAATTACTGAAGTCCACGATCATCTCCACTGTTTTTAGTGTGTTCAGCTCCAGGTTGTTGAGACTGCACCAGACAGCCAGCTCTTTTACCTCCTGTCTGTAAGCAGACTCGTCACCGTCCTGAATGAGGCCGATGAGTGTGGTGTCGTCTGCAAACTTCAGGAGCTTGACAGAGGGGTCCTTAGATGTGCAATCATTAGTGTACAGGGAGAAGAGCAGTGGGGAGAGAACGCAGCCCTGGGGAGCTCCGGTGCTGATTGTACGGGTGCTGGATGTGTATTTTCCCAGCCTCACTAGCTGCTGCCTGTCTGTCTGGAAGCTGTTGATCCACTGACAGACGGAGGTGGGCACGGAGAGCTAATAATGCAGTCCAGACCTGTTTGCTCTGTAGGCAAACTGAAGAGGATCCAGCAAGGCTCCAGTGATGTCCTTCAGTTGGGCGCCAGTTTTTCAAATGACTTCATGACCACAGACGTTAGAGCCACAGGCCTGTCGTCATTTAGTCCTGTAAATTTGGATTTCTTTGGGATGGGATGATGGTTAAGCGTGAAGCGATTCAATGCTTTGATTCGAGGAGCCTGATTCGGCTACCAATATCACAGTCAAATATTCATGGGCTGTTATGATTATGCCATTCTGACTATATGTGAGTGCTCAAATGTCTGATTTCAGATAGAACCTGCAGTTTTCTTATGATATTATGATAAAGGCATGAATAAGAATCTGAAAAGATAGAAGCTTCAAATAAATATATTAAAGTGTGTGAATAAATCCAAACACCCCTATAGATTTATGTTTCACTTTCCATAATCCGTGACCGACAGAGGAGCATCTTGGCGGCAGGGTTTTAAAACTTTACCAATATGACACAGGCAGAGACTGGATTTTTAAGCCGGTGTACAGTATGTATATTGTGTATATATTATTAACCTGATATAACATGCATTTGGTTTTGAGTCAAGCACGTCACTGTAGTACTACGGTGATATCTCTTCAGCACACAGCGCGAGCAGGTCAAACTACAATCCTGAATATTAATAAGTATGACTGGACTGTCACATTATAATGAGAACACCATCATAAATAAAATGCTGTGAATTTTTAGAGTTTAGCTGCCGTGTTTCTGCACATTGTTTTATGAAGAATGCGTCCACAAAAGGAGTTCGCATTCAGAGCCGCGCAGTTCTATTTATTTGCATTCGGGCTCTTTTCGCAGATTTTTACAGCCTATAAGTCTTAATATCAACTTTTTTTTACATAAATAACAAAGCGTATTCTATATGAAATTATGAGTTTAATCCCATTGATTAAAACCTTTCTATCAAATGCTCACTCTACTGGTCATCTTCAGCGTGCGCAGCTCAAAACAGAAATGCATTAATAACTACTGTCATATAGGCTAACTTTATAATGAGAGCACCATTGTAAAAATTGTGAATTGTTAGGGTTTTGCTGACGTTTAGTGTTAACTATCTTTTAATCACAACTTAAAAACATTATTTACCCCCGTGTGTATCTGCGAGGCATTTGTTACACATTTTCCCTGTTTGTGTTAACATCAGTAATTATGACTGTCGAATGTCTGACTTGACTCAATGTATTTTGCCCCCAAATATATGATTCGATTATCATTCAAATGGCAATTTGAGTATGAAAAAGTATGGAACTTTGTGAAAATTGTATGAAAAATGTGTGTGTGTGTGTGTGTGTGTGTGTGTGTGTGTTTGTGTGTGTGTGTGTTGTGGAACAGAAGAGAGGTACAAAAGTTTATTTGACAGATCCCTTTTTTTCAGCCAGGAAGAAGAGGAAATTCTTAGTTGAAGCTCTCGGAGAAGTAATAAAACCAGACTGGGTCAAAGGTGATTTGTTTCTTAACTTTGTTCTTCAGTTACATCAAGATGAGTTTGATCTGTGAACAAAATCAACTTCCTGAATCTTCTGAAAATAGTCAATCCACTCTTGAGAAAGGAGGAAGGAACCCACCTGATGTCAAATTAGATTTCGTACTTGAGGATTTATTAAGATATTTTAACAAGCTTGTGAAACTTTTGTAAAACTAAAAAAGAGATTGAAAAAAATATGACATTGTCAAGGTGATTGCTGGTCAGAGGATGATATAAGACGAGCTTGGGGAAAAACACAAAGAATTGATTATTACAGAAGAAATCGCTGGGCTCTTGTGATAGTGCTGCAGGTATTAAAAAGACAAAAAACAAAAGAAGAAGAGTCTGATCTGAACGAGGGTAGACATTTAGTCCAAAGATGTGCAGAGTTGAGTTTGAGTGATACACCTGACCAAATGAAAGCTGAAAGAGAGAATGGAAGAGGGGAAGAAGTTATTTGGTCAACTGTTGATATAAATCAATCTTGTGGAAAAGCAGAAAGCCTGAAAGTAATCTCAGAAGAGAGATCAACTCAAAGCAGTGATGAACTAAAGACATTGGGAGCTGCTGGAGGAGTTGAGCAGATGACTGGAGGAAATCACCCAACATTTAGCTATCTCTGGCAAACACAGTATCTCAGTCACTTCTGGACTGGGAGACCAGATCAGTGTCAGGACATTGAGAATGGTGCTCCTGATGCCCAGTTCAGGACATTAGAAAGTGAAAAAAAAAATATGTATAATGGAGATGAAACCTTCTACACGTATCCCACGCTTAGAAATGTTTCACAATGAACCAACAGCTGATTTAGATGATTTAGTTCCACATGTCCGATCTCGCTATAAGTTAATAAATGGCTTTCCTTCAGACAATACTGTAAATATAACAAGATCTTATGCCATTTGACAGTTACACCGGGAATGCTGAATGGGTGTATGAGATACTGAACCGTGAAACTTTAGAGGACAACTGTAAAAAGCTAAATTCATTTGGAAATGTCTATCACAAAGGTCATCTGGCTGCAGCTGCCAATCACAGGTGATTTCTATGCTATTTTATTCAGTGCTTTTCACCTTATTCTAATTCTACTTTATTGATGTTTGTTATTGTTATGTTAAATATTTCCATTTTTATCATTATTATTTTTTTTTTGTGTAAAAATGCTTTGGCAATATTGAATGTAATCATAATCATTAAAGTATTTTACATTGGATTTAATTGAAATGTCATATTTTAAATATAAAATTATCTGTTGTCTTTGTAATTCTCTGTTTCACATGAATATTATAGACCACAGTGAATCAGGATAAGACCAGAAGAACTTGAACACTGGTTTTGTACTTTTTCTAAAATATTATTTAATATAATATAACCAAAAATAAAATCTTTCATATATAGTGCACATTTTATGGAAAGATTAAATGGAAAGATTAATGTGGTGTGTTGCTGGAGAATCAAGCACCATTATGTTTAAATGATAAATAAAGATAATTTTTTTGCAGTAAATCAGAATTTATTTCAGGTGTGTTTAAACCAGTCTGAATGATAAGAGTTGTGCAGATATTGTTTATGTGATGTTTTACTACAGTGAATATATTTGAAGAGTTTTTCGCAGTGAGAGTCAGTAATAATGTCTTCTGTGTTTGTCCTGGAGAAACTGTATCTGTTCTGATCTCAGTGTGTCACAGATATTCATTTATTGTACATGATAGTTCACTAGAGACTGTATGAATTATAACAGCGCATAGAGAGAGAGATTTCTCTTGATGTCAGTAGAAGCAGATCAACTTTTTAAAGTTGAATGTATTTACTGTTTTATGTATTTACTGTATTTCTGTTTAACTGTTTATTCAAATGGTTTTGCTGAGCTGCATGTTTGTGAAGCACATCTTTCTGCTTTGAGTTTAAGAATCAAAAAGGAGTCTTTGTTAACTCTCACAATGTCTTCTTTCACTTTCTTCTCTGTCCTGTTAACTTTACTGTGTGTGTAACTACATTAAAACAGTATTTGAACTCCAGTAACACTGCCCTGGACAGCATTAATTACAGTCTCATCAGCATTTTATTATAGTCTAGTCTTGAATATTATCTCCAGTGGCTTGTGGTTTGACTCTAGACACAGCATCCACACGGCTGGTGACATTTCTCACAACAGCCAACAGCAATTTCTATTGCTTTCTATATTTGCAGCTAATTTCATTAACCGTTTCATTGCTGCTGTTTGTCTGTCTTTTATGCTCTCAGACCATCTAATGAAATCTCACGTGACTGAAACATTGTTTCATCGTAACATTAGCAATACAGAAACAAACACTTCTGCACCTAATAAAATCCCAGACAGAAGTAAAACTGTCGCTCTTTAAGGTTGTTCTGAAGAGATGGTGGCTTGGATTTGTAGATATGAAGATATCTTGGCTCGATTCATTTCTGCACAACTTCCTGTTCCTGTTTGAGATGCTCGCTCATCATATTCATAAGACAGTCATTGGTCGCCATCTACTGGGGTAATTATGTCATTTAAAGAAACAAAACATTTCTATATTTTCAATATCTTTCTTCCTGTTTTTTTTATGACTTTAAATAATGTATATATATTTTCTCAACATCTGTGTACTTTATTGGCATGATTGTTTATAATATAATATTGACAAATCACCAAAACACACAATGAAACCAGTGTAGTAATAGTAGTGTTGTAATAATTCATAAGGTGTGTGATTATAAGTTGTGACATTTACATTTTGATGAATTGCAAGTCATTGGATGTCATGAGTCAATTTCAAAACAGTGTAAAGTTATCATTTGCAGCTCATCTTTGTAAGTACTTATGCCCGTGCTAAACTAAATAAGTATTAATGACACAAGGTTAATATCAGACATTATATTTCGGGTGAGATCAGTGAATCGGGCCACTCCACTTCATGATGAATCCATCAAAAAATCACTCCAGCCGAGTAAACAAAGTGTGTAACCCTGATAATGAAAGTACAGTGACCAAAAAAGGCAAGAAAAACACGATGAACACAACGACATGATGCAGAACAGATGAAGAGACAGAAACAGGTTTGACGTCTCTGTAAGATCTGTTCATGTCTACAAATCAGCACCATAATCAACAGACGTGTGCTTATAGCTGTGACTTCAGCATGTGAAGAAATCATTTTGACAAAGATTTGATCGTGACAGACCCTGGAGAGACTCTGTGAGCTTCAAACACTAACAATAAATGGTAACACTTTAGAATAGGTAACACTTATCAACTATTAACTACGACATTTTTTTCAATGAATTCTTAGTTTGCTGATTATTAATAGTTAGTAAGGTAGTTGTTAGGTTTAGGTATTGGGTAAGATTACGGATGTAGAATAAGCTCAAGTGGAATAAGAAATTAATATGTTCTTAATTAGCACTAATACATGGCTAATATTCTAGTAATATGCATGCTAATAAGCAACTAATAGGTGTTACCTATTCTAAAGTGTTACCCAATAAATGTCATGTGTCATGTGTTGTTTTGCTGTCAATAGATGTGTTCTCTCGTGTTCAGGTTGAATGCATTTTTTTAATGTCATCCTAAAAAAATCTTGATGCTCCTGTCTGACTCGGTGAACAAGACGATCAGGAACCGTTCCACCCTCTTCAAACATTTACCAGCAGCAGGTCTTTGTGATTCTCGTGATGAAAATGAAAGTGAAAGTAAAGTTTTGATTGCCCCAGGTGTGTGCTTGAATCTCTGATGCAGAATGAAGCCCGGAGTCACTTCAGACACAGCAGAGCAACTCAACGACCAGAAGAATACACACACTTTTATACATTACAGGATATGTTCAGAAATAACCAAATTATATTAACCCTTTCTACAGTTTGATTGGTTACATCATCACTGAAGTCCAGAACAATCATGTGGTTTTTGTGAAACATATGATTCAATGTCTTGGCCTCTTAAATACGAACACATTTGTTCCAGTTCTCTATGAAGCGTTTTATTCCTAAAAGCATAAATCTTCCAATTGTATTGCAAATATTATGGAAAGTTTAAATTGAAAGATTAATGCGGCGTGTTGCTGGAGAATCAAGCATGACCAATATGTTTAAATGTTAAATAAAATTTAATTTTATTAATTTATTTAATTTTGCATCGTCCAGGTGTTTTGAGTGCATTTTTCTATTATTCTTGTCATTGATTAATGCAAATAACTGAGTGTTTTTTTTAAACTCTCTTCCTGTTTTACAACTGTGTTTAAACAAGCATTGTATACAGTACCATGACTATACTATTTATATACCACACCTTTTTTTAATAGTTTAATAAATTATCTGCAGGAAATCTGATTGTCTGGTAATATTAGCTAGCTATCAAACTAGCAACAAAGGGAAAGTTAGTTGGGACAGTTTCTAAAATGTGCATCTGGTACAATGTTAGTATGTAAAGTATTTGAGTAATTTGCCACATATAAAATAAATATGAAGGTGTGACATTGATCAAGCCCATCAAAAAATCACTCCAGCCGAGTAAACAAAGTGTGTAACCCTGATAATGAAAGTACAGTGACCAAAAAAAGGCAAGAAAACACGATGAACACAACGACATGATGCAGAACACATGAAGAGACAGAAACAGGTTTGGCGTCTCTGTAAGATCTGTTCATGTTGTGGCGGGGTGAAGAAGGACACGACAAGGAGGTGCAGGTGAATTCCCTGAAGGGTGGATTTTATTAATAAATACGGGGTAGAAGGCGGTGGCGTGAGGTGGCTTGGTGCAGGGTGCTCGGCTTCCTCTTCGGTCTGTGCGCTGTGGCGGTGTGGGTCCGTTGTGCTCTCTCGTGTGCGGTGAGGCTGGCGGTCACACACTGCTCTCTGCAAATAAGACCGATAGATAGGTTTAGCCGGGTCTTGTGGAGACATCTCTCACCTCTATGTTCGTTTGTTGTGCTTAAGATGGCAGCTCTTGATGGTAATAATAATAATAATAATAATAATAACCTTTATTTAACCAGGTAAAATCAGTTGAGAACAAGTTCTCATTTACAACTGCAACCTGGCCAAGATAAGGCAGAAACAGTGTGACAACACAGAGTTACACATAGAAATAAATAAAGTATCCAATCAAGTTACCATCGGTACTTCTTATTTTATAGATTTTTGCAATTCATTCCAGTCGTTGGCAGCAGAGAACTGGAAAGAAAGGCGGCCAAAAGAGGACTTGACTTTGGGAATGACCAAAGAAATATACCTACTAGCACGCGTATTACGAATTGGAGTTGCTACCGTAACCAGTGAGTTGAGATATGGAGGGGATAAGCTTAATAAAGACTTATAGATGACCAGGAGCCAGTGAATTCGGCGACGAGTATGTAGTGAGGGCCAGCCAATAAGGGAATAAAGATTGCAATGATGACTAGTGTATGGTGCTTTGGTGACAAAAGGGATAGCACTGTGATAAATTACATCCAGTATACTTTGTATACAACATCACCAAAATCAAGGATCGGTAAGATGGTAAGCTTTACAAGGGCATATTTGGCGGCATAAGTAAAAGAGGCTTTGTTACGATATAAGAAATCGATTCTAGATTTAATTTTCGATTGTAAATAATTAATATGAATCTGAAAATTAAGTTTACTGTCTAACCAGACACCTAAATATTTATAGGAGTCCACTTTTTCTAATTCAGTCCCGTCAAGAGTAGTAAGGATAATCGGATGAACAGCTGTGGGCAGTGTACGATTAAAAGCATGCATATAGTCTTATTAGCATTTAAAAGCAGTTGAAGGTCAAGAAAGGCATGTTGTATGGCATTAAAACTAGTCTGAAGGTTAATTAACACAGAGTCTAAAGAGGGTCCCGATGTATATAAAATGGTATCTTCTGCATGTAAATGGATTAACGAATCACCAGCAGCACTAGCAACCTCATTGATATATATAGAAAAAAAGGTTGGCCCCAGAATTGAACCCTGAGGCACACCCATTGAGACTGCCACAGGACTGGACAACATGTCCTTTGATCTTACACACTGAACTCTGTCTAAAAAATAATCTGAGAACCAAGCAATGCATTCTCTTGAGAAACCAAGGTTATTAATTCTGCCAATAAGAACACAATGATTGACCGAGTCAAAAGCCTTGGCAAGATCAATAAAGACGGCTGCACAATAATGTTTACTATCGATAGAGGTTATGATATCATTAAGTACCTTAACGTGACAGAAGTGCATCCATGACCAGCTCTGAAACCAGATTGCGCGGCTGAGAATAAATGGTGGAACTGAAAATATTTTAGAATCTGTTTATTAATTAGGCTTTCGAATATTTTCGCAGTACACGGCAGAATAGATATAGGTCTGTAACAATTTGGGTCTAAAGTGTCTCCCCCTTTGAAGAGGGGGATGACCGTGGCAGCTTTCCAATCTTTGGGAATCTCACATGATACCAACGAGAGATTAAATATGGTGCTAATAGGAGTCGCAATAATTTCAGCTGATAATTTTAAAAAGAATGGATCTATATAGTCCAGCCCAGCAGATTTATAGGGATCCAGATTTAGCAGTTCTTTCAACACATCGGCTGTCTGTATTTGTGTAAAAGAAAAATGAGGGCGACTTAAACAAGTTGCTGTGGATGGTACAAAACTCTTAGCCGGATCAGAAGCAACATTAAGAGCATGACCAGCAGCAGCAAAGTGTTCATTCAAATTTTGAATTATCAATAATTTGTCAGTGGTAACAGTGTTCCCAAACTTCAATGCTCCGGGCAACTGGGCGGAGATGTTTTTATTCTCCATAGACTTTACAGTGTCCCAGAACTTTTTAGAGTTAATACTACAAGATGAAAATTTCTGTTTAAAAAAACAGGCCTTAGCTTTTCTAACTGACTGTGTGTATTTGTTCCTGATTTCCCGAAAAAGTTGCATATCTCGGGGACTTTTTGATGCTAATGCAATGTGCCACAAGATGTTTTTTTGTTGATTTAGAGCAGTCAAGTCTGGGGTAAACCAAGGACTATACCTGTTTTTGGTTCTCAGTTTTTTAAAAGGAGCGTGCCTATTTAATATAGTTAAAAAAGTATTTTTAAAAAGAAACCAGGCATCATCTACTGATGGAATGAGTTTGATACCATTCCAAGGTACCCGAGACAGATCGAATAAAAAAGCCTGTTCACAGAAGTGTTTTAAAGAACATTTGACAGTTATGAGGGGTGATCGTTTCACCACAAACCCATTACGAACACAGGCAATTATGCAGTGATCACTCCGATCCTGGTTAAAAACAGAGGAGGTATAATTGGAGGGCATATTAGTCAGAATGATATCTATGATAGTACCCGCATTTACGGATTTAGGATTGTATCTAGTGGGTTCATTCATGATTTGTGTAAGATTGAGAGCGTCTATCCTAGATTGAAGAGCAGCCGGTGCATTAAGCATGTCCAAGTTCAAATCACCCAGCAACACAAACTCTGAAGATGGGAGATGGTCCCTGAGGGACCTCCAGAACACCGAAGAGGACGTATGGCAACATCTTGTCCCAGTCCATTTTATCTTCGGCTGTCACTCGGCGCAGCATCTGCTTTAGGGTCTGGTTGAACCGCTCGACGAGCCCGTCGGTCTGGGGGTGGTACACCATGCTACGGAGCTGCTGGACCTTCAGGAGTTTGGAGAGGTCTGCCATCATCCGGGACATGAACGGTGTGCCCTGGTCAGTCAGTATCTGGGATGGGATGCCGACCCGACTACACAGCATGACGAGTTCCTGGGCGATGGCTTTGGTAGTGGCTTTTAGGAGGGGAATGGCCTCTGGGTAGCGGGTGGCATAATCCACGATGACCAGTATGTGTTCGTGCCCCCAGGCGGACTTCGGCAGCGGCCCCACTAGGTCCATCCCGATCCGCTCGAAGGGAACCTCAATGATGGGTAGCGCTAGCACAGCTGCCTGACGAAGCGGGCGGGGAAGGGCCCGCAGGAGGCGATCCACGATGACACGCTCCGCTACCTGGTGTGCAGTGGGACCCCCGGCCAGTAACCAGTGCTGCGCGAGACGGGAGAGGTTGGCCGCTTGAGCTCGGGCCGGCTGCCGTGGATCGAAGACCCACTCATTGAAGAGCTGGGCATAATTTGCTCTATAATTTGTTGCTGGCGGATGCTCACCTCGGTGAAGTGCTTCAAGATTTCTTCCATCGCCGGGGGAGGAGCGCCACAAGTCCAACTGGGGAAACACCGCGTGGGAAGGGGACGTCGGTGTCTTCTAAACTCTCCTGCCCGAATTCTCCACCAGTGTGGCGGGGTGAAGAAGGGCACGACAAGGAGGTGCAGGTGAATTCCCCGAAGGGTGGATTTTATTAATAAATATTGGGTAGAAGGCGGTGGGCGTGAGGTGGCTTGGTGGCAGGGTGCTCGGCTTCCTCTTCGGTCTGTGCGCTGTGGCGGTGTGGGTCCGTTGTGCTCTCCCGTGTGCGGTGAGGCTGGCGGTCACACACTGCTCTCTGTAAATAAGACCGATAGATAGGTTTAGCCGGGTCTCGTGGAGACATCTCTCACCTCTATGTTCGTTTGTTGTGCTTAAGATGGCAGCTCTTGATGGTGCGCAGGTGTGGCCGCTCAGCCCGTGACGAGCAGGAGCAGGTGTGACTGCTCGGTTTCCAGGGCGACGCTGATTAGAGCTCGGGACACATGTCACAATGTCTACAAATCAGCACCATAATCAACAGACGTGTGCTTATAGCTGTGACTTCAGCATGTGAAGAAATAATTTTAACAAAAGATTTGATCGTGACAGACCCTGGAGAGATTCCTTTCTATTTTTTGTTGTTAAAATTAATTTTGAGTGCACTTTGTCCAAATCTGAAAGAAAAAATCCCTTCACAAATTCAATAAAGTTTTCTAAATATCTGTATAGTTTTTCTAAATGTATTTTCTAAATCTGTAAAGTGAAGAAAGACTCACTCTTGTTGTTCAAAATGCTGTGTATGGCTTAGTGATGTAATTAAGTCACAACTTATGGATCTTTAGCATATGAAGAAAAAATCATTTTGAAAGATTTGATCATGACTGACCCTGGATAAACTCTGTGAGCTTCAAACACTAACAATAAATGTCATGTGTCATGTGTTGTTTTGCTGTCAATAGATGTGTTCTCTCGTGTTCAGGTTGAATGCATTTTTTTAATGTCATCCCTAAAGAAATCTTGATGCTCCTGTCTGACTCGGTGAACAAGACGATCAGGAACCGTTCCACCCTCTTCAAACATTTACCAGCAGCAGGTCTTTGTGATTCTCGTGATGAAAATGAAAGTGAAAGTAAAGTTTTGATTGCCCCAGGTGTGTGGCTTGAATCTCTGATGCAGAATGAAGCCCGGAGTCACTTCAGACACAGCAGAGCAACTCAACGACCAGAAGAATACACACACTTTATACATTACAGGATATGTTTCAGAAATAACCAAATTATATTAACCCTTTCTACAGTTTGATTGGTTACATCATCACTGAAGTCCAGAACAATCATGTGATTTTTTGTGAAACATATGATTCAATGTCTTGGCCTCTTAAATACAAACACATTTGTTCCAGTTCTCTATGAAGCGTTTTGTTTCCCTAAAAGCATAAACACAAGACATCTCAACATTTCAGATTACAACGTATGAATGTAAAATAAAATGGGAATGAAGCAAAATGAATATTTTAATAATTTCATATTCCTTCCATTACCAATCTTTTCAAGAAAACATGTCATTTTCTGTCAACTTCCGCCACAAGATGAAGCCTTTTCACGTCTTAGAAAGACTAACAAGATATACACATTCACATGAGACTAAATAAAGTGCATGTGTGCAAACATAGCAGCTTCGGACAGAAATACATACACTGAAGTTTAATTTAAGTCTCAGCGAAGGACAATAATTAATAGACTTGTCCCAGCTCTGGTGTGAAGAAAGAGCAAAACTGCTGCAATGTAATGATGAATGACATCCAGCATTTCACAGTGACTCAAAGACGTGTGCGGTGAGTAACAACAGCTTTCCACAGTCACCTGCAAAACTTGTACAGCGACAAAAGATCGACTTGTTCTTTATACAAGCAATGACTATGAACATGAAACACATTTCTGAGCATAAATGCAATTATACACAAGTAAATATTGCAATATGAATAATAATAAGATGATTTGTTTGACATCTTTTTTTTATTACTCTAGGGAACTAAGGAACAGATATTCTCACAACAGCTAGACCGGTGAGTATGAACGCCGGAGGAGGAGGAGGATGCATCATCATGACGCCCTGAACTTAATAAAGAGCATCGCACCTGAAACACTCCTCAATCATCATTATCATCATCTACTGAAGAACAGATATGAATAACTCTCGGTGTTGAACGCTGACAACAGAAACACAGCTGATATTTCTGTATAAGACAGTGTGTGAAACTAAACAGAAAGGTTACGTGATTTTCTGTGTTTCTGGAGGACAGACAAGGATAGGTAAGGAATATATTTCAGTCCTCTGGACTATAAAAACTACCATTGTTCAATTTTATATATAATATATATACGGCTGAACAGCTTCACGTGAAAAATAAATACTTAAAAGCTTTAAAAGTCTTTAAAAAAGAGTATTATTAAAATATTATTATTATTAATAATAAACAGATACAATGTCTATGTTACAGAGGTTTGATAATGTAAATAAACACATTGTCACATCATCCATATGGGCATTTCTGCAGGAAGTTATGTAATCAATATAAAATGTCTCAAATGTTGATCAGTAAGTGAGCAACGTCACACGATCCCATTTTCTCTTGGTTTTTCTTTCTAATAAAATGTTAAAAAGTATTAATAGCAACCAGAGAAACAAGTTCCCAGCAAAAGAAACAAAAATCACTAATGAATTATTCAATATGTTAATAATTCTTCATTATGTTAATTCACCCTGACTGTTAATTCATTCTCAGTACAATTGTTGTAGATGTCAGACAGAAATAAAGCGTGAAGCTGATGATGCTGTTTGTGGAGTTGTTTAATCATCCTCTGCTGAGATCTCAGTATTTTATTTCAGTTGATTTCATCTAAGGCTGTGTTTGGGAGACACTTGTATTTCTTGTGTTTCTCTTTCCTTTAGTTATTCTGCTTGTTAACAGCAGCTGTTCATCACTAATGCTCAATCATCACTTTATTAAACACTTGAGGATCTAATTAACCTCAAGACTGTGTTCTAGATATTTTTAGGTCACAGTAAGTTAGCTTTATAGTTTTCACTAACTATTAATTATGACTTTTGTCTCAATAAACTCCTAATTTGCTGCTTATTAATAGTTATTAAGGTAGTTGTTAAGTTTATGTTTGGGATAAAAATAAGGATCTAAAATATGGTCATGCAGAAAACCCATTAATATGTGCTTTATAAGTACTAATAAACAACCAATATGCTAGTAATATGCATCGTCCCCATCAACTTTACCCATTTTAACATCACTAGTCCTAATCTACATTACAAGTCAACTATGAACTCAGAAGCTTTAATACTTATCTAAAACTATTACAAGTGTCACATGCTGGCTTTACTTGATGCAGATAAAAACACGTTTAATAAATGAGATTGCTCATAAAGCGAACACAATATATAATGTAATGTAACACAACGAGACAGGGTGAAGGATACAAGGTAACAAGGAAACAGGAACTAAAAGCACAGAAACTGAACACAGATTGCTTACACTCGTCTGGTAGGAAAGTGACAGCTGATGGACACAAGACATTTCAAGACTTCAGATCAGAACAGAAGCTTATCATTTCAGAGTGTGACATAGTGATCAAAAATTAAATGATCAAATAATTATACAAATATACAACTACCTCTCTTTTAAATGAAGCATTTCACTGTCTATGAACAACTGCTTCAGTATTACTTTTCCTTTTTAACAGCAGGTTTTGCAGAATTACTTCCTTCTTAATAAAGTATTCGAGTTTAGTTTTTATTAAAACAATGTTCTTAGTAAAAAACTACAACAAAACAAACTGAGTTAGCTCTGTTTGCATAAATAAGAGCACATTACAGTAAAAGTATTTTTTGAATATGTGTGTCTGTTGTGTTCAGAGCAGAACAGAACTGACATAAAATCAGAGAAGCAGACGTTTCTGTTTATCAGATCACAAACCTGTTGATGTGAGTATTTCTTTCTGTCTCTACTGAATCAACTTAACCGCAGACTTTTGACATAAAGGTTTTTCTTACCAGAAGTGTTCACATTATTTTATCCAGGAAGAAGAGAAGATCTTTGAAGACACTGAAGAAGTAATTACAGCAGATTTGGTCAAAAGTGCTTCATTCCTGAACTTTGTTCCTAAGTCTCACATCACGATGGGTTTTTTCAATGTACAAAATCAAACTTCTGAATCTGATGGAAATAATAAAACCACTCTTGAGAAAGGGGGAAGAAACCCACCTGATGTAACTTTAGATGACATAGCTAAAGATTTGTTGTCATTTTTTAACAGGTTTGAGAGCTTACGTAAAACAAAAAACAATATTGAAGAGAAATATGACATTAAAAATGAGTATGGTGATTACTGGTCAGCTGATGATATCAAACGAGCTTGGGGAAAAACACAAAGGATGGATAAAAAATCAGAAAAAAGAAAACACTGGGCTCATGTGATAATTTTGCAGACGTTAAAAAGATTGGTTTATGATGGCTGTAAACAAAATCCAGCACAGGAGGATCATGATGATACAACGACTGAAACTAAGAAATCTTGTGAAAAAACACCAAAAATGAAAGAAAATAAGGATACCATAATTAAATGTTGTGAGCAGCAGAAAAGCATTGACAACCATGAAAAGTTGAATTTCACAGATAAGCCAAACCAAATAAAAGCTGAAAGAGAGAATGGAGGAGGGAAGATGGTCTTTGGTCAACTGTTGATGTTAATCAAGCTCGTGGAAAAGCAGAAAGCATGAAACGAAACCCAGAAGACAGATCAACTCAAAGTAGTGATGAACTGGAGACAGTGGAAGCTGCTGGAGAAGATAGAAAGGGTTCTGGAGCAAATCACAAATCAACCAAAAGTGGTCTCAATCAAACAAGTAGTGCCAGTCAGGGCCGGTCTGGGGCAGGACTTCCTGCTGGGAGAAAGGTCGCTAGGAAAGATCCCGGTGCTCCCGATGACCAGTCCAGCACTGATGCCAGTGCATCAGAAAGTGAAGAAGCAGAGAATCATCCAGAAGATGAATCCATCTACATATGTATTCCCAGTCAAGAAATGTTTGGCACTGAACATAC
>NW_020525486.1:0-125548 GCF_003368295.1 Carassius auratus | reverse complement strand
TAGGGCTGCAACTAACGATTATTTTGATAATCGATTAATCTGTCGATTATTTTTACGATTAATCGATTAATCGGTTTATGTACTTATATTTAGTTTTTTCCATTTTTTCCCCAAGTAAATTATTAATAAAGGGTCTTTATCATTCAGCATAGATTTTTAAGAGATTTTAACCATTTTGCATTGTTCATATCCTCATCAAAAAATATACCTGGAGTTGTTTTATGTTAGTAATCCTTTGTCGAACTCTTCTGCAATTCAAAACACTGACCCATACTCTAGCAAAATTCACAAGGAGATTTCAAATATTGTTTTCACCATGGCAGTCCTTAGAGCTCCTAAAGTAGTTTAACATCCCAAACAAAGCTTAAGGAATCTTTGAGAACATATGTTCACGAAGTATAAGGATTAAAACAGAATAAAAATTGCAGTGCATTGTATTTTATTATTTACTGGGAAAAAGCTTTATAGCTTATGCTGTGAAATTGTAAACAATCCTTCGAAAAAAAGTGCCAATGGCATGAAACCTGAATGGAACTCACAATTTAAAGTAAAATCCATCAGAAGGGTTGTCCAGAAAAAAAAAAAATGGGACACACACAAAAAACCTGCTGTGTGAAAAAGAGCAGTGAAAAGAAGTGCATTTACCTCTCTCATTCAGTCATAATTAGGCTGCAAGTCTGAATTATGAAACTGGTAAACGACAAACTGATCACATAACATTTTTGTAAAGCTTTAAATGTTAACTGTTTAAAAGCAATGTTATCAGCTTTTTGAGACTAAACATTTGCAAACAACCTTGTACTGGAGAATCTGCACAAATAAAATTCTTATGGGCCGTTCACATATCGCACCTAAAAACGCGTGGAAAACAGCTAGTCGCGCCGCTTTCTCCTTCTTTCCAAAGCGCTCGGGCAGAAGCGCCCCCTGAGGCGTCTGCTTTGCTAAAGCAACCATGACGTGCTCTCTCCATGACGTGCCCTCTCCATGAAGACCCGGAAATTTCAGCAAAGGATAAATGGATGCGGTGTGGACGCGTCTGGAAAAACGGGCGCATCGCACCGCGTGCGTGTTGCGAATGCCTCGCTTCCATTATGAGAGTGCATACTGCGCGCCTACATAGGAAATAACGAACTTGAGCACGCAAAAGACACGATATGTGAACGGCCCCTTAAACAGTTCAGTAGTGCAGAGTTTACAGGTTACTCTTCATTTTAAAGGCTCAAAGTAAAGTACTCCCACTTCCCGCTGAATGCTGCAGAGACGCTGTTCGGGAAGCACGTGACATAAAACGAGGCCAGCTATTGGCTATTCGCTACTTCACCTGCTGTACTGGCTGAGTAAAACCTCCGGTGGCTCATTACTGCCACACTTTGGTCACCGCAGATTTGAAATATGCACGAAATGAGCCGCTTATGGCAAATACAAATTTATTTAGCGACGAATCGATTTACTAAATTAGTTGACAACTATTTTAATAATCGATGTTTAATCGATTAAATCGATTCGTTGTTTCAGCTCTACTCATATCAGACAATTATTCTTGGCAAACGATATATTGGTCAGGCTCTAGTTACGTTATACAAGAAAATGGTGGTTGCAGAAAATGCTGGACTTACCCGTGTCCTGTCCTCAATGCTGGAGATGTGCAGTTGCATGTGGATGTTGAAACTATGTAGAAAGTTCCCACCAAACACAAGTGTGTCTACTGGAGTATACACTGCATGGATCCAACCTAATATAAAAATAAAAAAAATAAAGTAATAATTAAAAAAGGTTTTAATAAGGATCATTTGAAACAAGCCATTTAAGAAAGTTCAAACTTATTCAAAACTAAAACCATTGAAAACGCATGGTAATCTAAGCCATACTAAATAAATATGCACAATATAACAGTCAAGTATTTATGTATACAAATGTGCCTGCATGTGCTCACCTGATGGAATAATGAATGTGTAACCCTGCTTGAGCTCAATCCTCTGGCAATCAGTGGCCTTGTCACCAAGGAAGATGTCGCCTTGTTTCCCTGACAAGACCCAGTTCTCATAAAGCTCCAGGTTTTGTGGCGTGGGTGGGATTAACCAAAACACCTGTAGCAGACACATCCAAATCAGGCACACCTAAGCCAAAAACCCTTTCTGGGTGTTTTGACAGCAAACTAGTTATACTAAAGACACATGGCATTATCAGTGAGTTCATGTCTATGCTAAATACGAGTAAGCATGATTTTATTATGTATACTACTGCTCAAAGGACTGGTGTTCAAAGAATTTTAAGAAATTATCAACACATTGATCAAAGGTGTCAAATACTTCCAAGTCTTGGGTGCTGTAAATTCAGCCTTGCCATCAAGAAATGACATTCTAAACATACCCAAATAGAAAACAGTATTTTACATCGTAATATATTTCACAATATTACTGTATTTATTTTATAAAATAAACAGCCTTGGTAAGCTTAAGACACTCTAAACTTTTGAACAGTAGTGTATCTATACAGTGTTCTCTGACCTTGCAGCCCCACAGTATGTGGTACCACACAGATGTGCCTCCAAAGTCTATGTGGAAATCTGTGTAACAGCCCTGCACACTCATTAGGCAGTACCTGGAAACAGAACAGGCCAATATAAAATAGGAGAAAATTACAGTTTTGTTGAATAACAAGAATGAACAAAGAGGGCTGTGTGAGAAATGGGACATGAACATAAAGCAGCAGACTTACTTCCCGTTGAACAAATCCTTTGTTTTACAGCCTTCAAGATGTAAAATAAGACCAAGCTTTCATTAATGCAAACTATATTTAAGGATCTAATATATGCTCACTTCTGCACTTTGGGGTATTGCATCTCCGTGATAGTGTTTGTAGAATCTCTTTGTCTTTCTTTTAAGTGTCGTGGCCACATGTTGTCCACCCAGTCAATCATGTCCACCTGTAATGACATGGAAAAAAATTCAATCACAGAGTGATCTAAATAGAAGTATTTTTTTGGTGTGTTTTAAAGGGATAGTTTGATCAAAAATGAAAGTTCTGTCATTAATTACTCCCCTCATGTTGTTCCAAACCTGTAAGACCTACATTGACTGACACAGAAGTAATCTCGTAGCTTCATAAAATTGAAGTTGAACCATCGATTTCACATGGATTATTTGACAACCTTTCTGGGCCTTTATTGTATCAATTGTATTTCTGTCTATGCAGGGTCAGAAAGCTGTCAGATTTCATCAAAAATATCTTAAATCGTGTTCCGAATATGAATGAAGGTCTTAAAGGTCTTTAATTTCTGGGTGAACTATCCCTTTAAGCATTAAGGTACCTACCGTGGCAGGTCTTTTGACAAGGCTCTCTAGTTTAGTGTGGCTAAATTCAAGGCTGATAACATTATAAAGTTTCTCTCTCTGAGAGGGAGGAGTCTCATAGTAGCGTCTCCATTGCGCCATTGACATCTCCGTCCCCTTCTGAGTAGCCACATCCATCAC
Organism: Carassius auratus; assembly: GCF_003368295.1. Taxonomy (NCBI): domain Eukaryota; kingdom Metazoa; phylum Chordata; class Actinopteri; order Cypriniformes; family Cyprinidae; genus Carassius; species Carassius auratus. The sequence continues at coordinate 122,075 of NW_020525486.1, read as the reverse complement.
GTCAATCATACGCCGACTTCCTGTAAACAGAAAGACGACATACTGAAGCACCACTGATGCTAGTCAACATGAAATTCATCATAATATCCGACAGCAAAAAACACTTACCTACAAACAACTTCACATCATTTACACTGAAGTCTGGATCTGGCATTCTAAAAAGGAAATATTTCAATATTAGATTAAATTTAAATGTTAAACTTTCTAAACATTCTGAAATGTGTAAAGAAAAAAAAATTATATATATATATATATATATATATATATAAAAAAGGACAATCTCTTACTTCATGCCAAGTCCATCAGGTCTCTCAAAAATGATGGGGTCCCGGAGTCCACATCTCTGAATGTACTCATATGTGAGGTCTAAAAAAAACAAGTAGTGTTAAAATGACACTCTACATTAAGATCATTGAGGAGTTCCATAATGAGCTGCATCTCTCTCACCTTTGCCCTCCATGCGTTTGATTCTGTCCGAGTTGAAGCGGCTGTTGTGAAGCTTCTCCTCCAGATCGAAAGTCCTCTTTCCATCGATTTCGTCGTCGGAAATGCCATCGTCTTGGTAACGCCGCCGTGTGCCAGACCGCTGTAGGATGAGAGGGTGAGAGAATGAGACCATGAAAAACAGATGCCAAAGCAAGACTATTTTTCTGCATACACTCCTCATCGTCTCCTTAATGCTGAACAAATGTTTGTATAACTACCACAGCTTCAACTTGTTGGGTTATTTGAACATACACCTACACTCTCACACATACAGTAAAAACTCCCCCATCATGATCACTAGCCCACACATACCAACTATTAATAAGACATCCAAATCCAGCTAATGTACAAGGATTCACTGTTAAGAGCCTTGGAGAAGAACTGCTCATAGGGTTCCAGCAGAAAACTACTAATGGTGATATTCTTTTTTCAGTTTAACATCAAAACACAGAGGAGTTGCTGGTAATGATGATGGTATGATAAGACAAATGTATATGAGAAATGTTATATTTTATATAATGACAAGAAGTGATACTTTCAAAAATGCCACTGCAGTATAGATGATTAATGATGACTTCTGCAACACATACAGTACTGTTCTGTTTCCTTTCTTTTTGAAGTGTGACGAGCTCTTGGTGCATGTTTTTTTGTTTTTGTCTTGTCGCGCCGGGACACACGGCATCACCGTATGGGGCGTAACATTTCCGTCACACGCTTGAGGAATTCAGCCAATCACAATGCACTGGATAGCTGGCCAATCAGAGCACACCTCACTTTTCAGAACGATGAGCTTTATTTAAAAAAAAATCTACGCATTTCAGAAAAGCAGGGCATAGAGGAGAAACAATAAATGTACATTAAATAATAACATTAAATAATAACGTGTTTTTTTTTTTTTAGCTTAAACTACATAAACTCATTGCATTAAAACAAATACACAAAATGATATTTTTAGCAACGTCATATGACCCCTTTAATAGCTAATAGTTAAGATGTAGTCCTATTGTGATTTTTTTCTAAAATACATATTTATCAGAGCTAAATGTTTGATCATGCACTGGAATTTTTTTTTTTTTACACAACCGTGTAATTGTTGCACAATAGCTTACACAGCACAAGCCTGATTTTGTGAGCTGCATGTGAGGGTCCCACTCTTGTTTGCAGTGAGTATGTAGGAGGGTCCCACTCTTGTTTGTAGTGAGTATGTAGTCCATGTATGGTACAGGAGCAGCACAGCCTGTACTTTTACACAGGAGTCTGCTACTGATCTGTGGCCGTTTACCACAAACAACATTTATCTTTTTTTTTAATTCAAACATTGTAACTTAAAATGCTTTTTCAACATTGTGATTCTTTTTTACACAATACAGTAATACAACTGTTCAATCGTTTAAAGCTAAAGCAAAACATTTAACCTACTTTTCTTACATAAATCTCAAACATTCTAAATTAAAACTTACCAAAGACAACCAAACAACAAAAACAACAAAGACAAAAGTCAGCTCTACTTTCTTTTCTTTTGCACCTAAATCTTTATTACAAGCAAAAGGGAAGTCGTGGCCTAATGGTTAGAGGGTTGGACTCCCAATCGAAGGGTTGTGGGTTCTAGTCTCGGGCCGGACGGAATTGTGGGTGGGGGGAGTGCATGTACAGTTCTCTCTCCATCTTCAATACCACGACTTAGGTGCCCTTGAGCAAGGCACCGAACCCCCAACTGCTCCCCGACAGCCGCAGCATAAATGGCTGCCCACTGCTCCGGATGTGTGCTCACAGTGTGTGTGTGTGTGTGTGTTCACTGCTCTGTGTGTGTGCATTTCGGATGGGTTAAATGCAGAGCACAAATTCTGAGTAGGGGTCACCATACTTGGCTGAATGTCACTTCACTTTCACCAAACAGTCGTGGCCTAGTGGTTAGAGTGTGTGACTCCTAACCCTAGGGTTGTGGGTTCGAAACTCAGGCTAGCAATACCACGACTTAAGTGCCCTTAAGCACCGAACCCCCAGCTGCTCCCCGGGTGCCGCAGCATAAATGGCTGCCCACTGCTCGGGGTGTGTGTTCACAGTGTGTGTGTGTGTGTGTTCACTGCTCTGTGTGTGTGCACTTTGAGTATGAATTTTGAGTATGGGTCACCATACTTGGCTGAATGTCACATCACTTTGGTCACTAAAAGGGCCATTTTCCTTTAAACCTAACGCTTTAAGCTGGGCTACAGTACATTTTCTTTTATGACTGCCATATTCACAAGTATTTTCCAAATGAAGTGCAAGTTTCTCATGTGTAAAATTACTGATAATAAGGCGAATAAAAGCAGCCTTTCAAATTAAATTTTTTACACCAACAATATACTTTAGGAGTAGCCTACTACTTGTGCTGTTGTGTAGGCCAGCTTCAAATCGCATATTTGGCACACTGCCTTTGTCTTGTCCTCACTCAATTTAAAGTGCTCCCACACAGCTGAGGTCTTCTTTGTCATCTTTGTCTTCTCTTCCAGATGAACTGGATCATGACGTTCACTCATGTGCAATTCATATTCAAGAGCAAATGGGAACAGTTTTGCGGGGGATGCCAGGTGTTCGAAAAAAAAGAAAGAAAAGAATATTTGAATCTCATTTTAAAATCCAATCCCAACACACCGAACGAATGTTCAAATATTCTGGTCCAGCCCAATTAACTGTATGGACAGAATTTCTGCTACCAAAAAAAAAAAATTAATTCATTCCTATGCTTACCAATCTTGTTTGCAATGTTAATGATTCTGAGATGCAGCTCACTGAGAGCAGGTCAGTAACACACACACACACACACACAACAAAAAGACCCTCCTCTGCTCGCCCTTGCCTCTGCCCCCAATGTCTCCATGGAGACGTGGAACAGCCAATCACATGCTTCCTTAAAGCACTGCTGTTTCACCCTCTCAATGACAGAGCCAAAAAAAAAAAGAAAAAAAAGAAATGAATTGGGTATGACTGTGCAGTATCATAGAGAATTTACAACAAACCCATTAAAAAGATAACTGATCAAACTGTGCACACCTCTATGAGCATGCACACAAAAACCTTCACATTACCAGACAATAGCCCAAACACACCAAACGAATATTGGTCTCATAACTCTTTATTCAACAACTTAGAATTGCACTAGTTTAAAATGTGTTTCAGGACCTGTGTTCTGTTCCAATACATTAACTGTGTTTTGCCCAGTTGTTTCTGAATGCAAGAACATGCCTTTGTGTGTGCGTCGATCTAAAGCGATTGCGGTCACAAACTCAGTCACCATGTACACCATGTTCCTATTCTTAACCAATCAGACAACAAAGAAGCACCCAAAACGCAACTGTAAACACAATATTAAAAAGAGATATTTTTGAAGATACATTTATTATGAACTTAATCAGCATTTACATAGCTAAGTATTTAGGGGCTTGTGCCCATCCCTAGCTAACAACGCTGCAGTTTTTTTTTTTTACCTCCTCTGGGCCTGTGCGCAATCCCTGCATCTGATACGGCATCATTGCATCTTTCCAACTCTTTCACAAAAGGTGAAAGAGTTGGAAATTTGACACCAATAATGTAGCACAGTATGCGAACACAGGAGGGGGATGAATTAGGATGGAGTATTTATAAAAAAAAAAAAAAAAAAAAAAAAAAAAAAAAAAAAAAGGACAATACAACTGATGGCAGAATGAAAACCTTCCATGCACTCGTTATTCCCTAGCATTTGACAACCATCTCTCTCAGGGAGGCCCTAGACTGCAGTGCGCTAAGAGGAAGCCCTTGTGGAGGGCAATAAGACACTACACACCTCGCACCTTCAGTGTCACATCTTCATCCCTCTGCTGGTTTTTCCTTTTCCTGCCTCTGCGTCTCATCAACAACATTCCCCCGTCGACAAGTGTAAGGATATCCTGCCCGTTCTCCATCCCTGCATTTCTTTCAAAATGAGAAAATCTGCCGACTGTTCTCCTCTGTCATCCTTTCGCCTCTGCAGTGCCCCCTCCCACACCCCGTTTCCGCATGTCTGATCACATGGTCTGCTAAACCAATCTAATCATTCAGCCCCAGCCTCTACAAAAACAGTCTGCACACAACAATCTATCCAATCTTCCTTACTTTCAATCACTGTCCTGTTCTTCAGAAGACAATTGTTACAATCCAACAAACATTATGATTTCAAACCACCCTAACATCACGGATGAAAAATTCTTATCTATAGACAGCAAAACAAATCTTTTTAGGGCTGCAAAAGGATTAATTGCAAATAAATCACATTCAAAATGAAGGTTTATATTTATACTATATGTGGAGGGCAATTACAAGTTAAACAAAATGCACATTCAGTATTCGGGAGTGCTTTAAGTATCGAAAGTCATAGTTATGGGGTTTTCTTTTTTCTCAGCATTATTGCCATTTGATTATTACTGATGAGATCATAGACCCTGGAAGCTATAACAGACTGCATTCACACTAATGCACAGATCCATTTCCACTTATCAGATGTTTTGTCCTGTTCTGAAAACTGATTGTGTTTACATCAATTTCGTATCATAAAAATCATAAAAGCAGCTGCGAGCTTCAGGACAAACAAACTGAAGGCACACATGAAAGTCTGTCAGTACATGAGTTTAGAAATGAAAGCATTTCTAAAAGACTAAGATAACAGCAAAAGGAAGCACTGTCAGGCAATGCACACGTGTCTCACAGCGCATATTCTGTGCAATGAAGCATGCGGGAAAAAACCAAGCTCGGATTTAAAAATATGGAAAGCGCATTTTTAAAGGTGCAGTGTGTAAATTTTAGTGCCATCTAGCGGTGCAGTCCCCCACTCACCCCTACCCTTAGAGAAGCTATGGTGGCAAACAAAGGTAAAGATGTTGTCAGTAAAGACAGCAGAGAGCAATGAGATTTATTTGCAAAGGTAATTATAGGCAAGTAATTATATTTACTTAATTATTCAATGAATCTGTTATTCAGAATATTAATGTAGAAGTAGTGACGCTGTGGGATTTAGTTAAGAAAAATACGCTTGAACTTTTCAGTTTCGATGCTATTTTATTGAGAAATCACAGAACAGTGTTGACTACATTTCCTCGCTGAATGATTCTGTCCACGCGTGATCTGCGCATGAGCTACTGTCTGTAGTCTATGTGTGTGTGCATTACAGTGCAGCAGCGCATTCGATTAGAACGGTGATTAACTTACCTGTACAATAAGCTGTTTAGAATGTGCATTCTCCCATTTAATTTTGAGCATCCAGTAATAATAATAAAAAATAAATAAAAATCACACATGACTTGTGGAGCTTTCGGAGTATACATTTATCATCTACTGTTAGGAAACGGAGCATAAATGTGCAAGTCCTTCAAATATTTATTATCCTGTTGAGCCCTCTATAGGACCAGCAACTAGTCAACATCAAGCTTAAAGCATCATAGCAGAGCATTGAAGTTGACTAGTCGATTAGTCTGTGCTACCTCTAGCAGATAGATAGAAATCGCTCAAAGGTAATAAAATAACGGTTCATTAAGTAAGGTATTTTCTGATGCAGAATAGGCCACAATCGCATCATGATGCAACGATTAATTTCGACACCCCTACTGTGTATATTTATTATGTATATATAAATACACATTAAAAATATATATATTTATTATTATACAAATAAATATTTTGCATAAAATCTTAAATGTTTCCTTAATTTGGAGGAGGAACATTCAGAAGTTGTTGTATGTTCAATGACACATACAACCTTCCTTTCTCTCAAAAGAACTGCACTTTTCCAGAGTGAGCAAAGGGGCTGGCAAAATCCCTCTGGACCCTTCACATCAAGCACACTCCCTCTTTGAACAGTTACAGTTCAACGACGCTACAGAGCTCTGAGAACCAGAATGAGCAGACACAGAAGCAGTTTCAGGAATCCATGTCTTGAACACTTGACAATAACTCTGGAACACACAACACTATTTATACACCTAGTTATTTATCCAACACACACACGCCTCATCTACACTTAGTCTACACATAATATACCTGCACATACAATTGTAAATTGGTATATTGTTATTCCTTTTTTACTTGCTCTATTTTTTATTTTATTTTATTTTTTATCTGTGTTTTTGTTCTGTTGCTGTCATTCTGATGCACTGCAGAAGCTTCGGTCATGAAAAAATTCCTTGTTTGTAAACATGCCTGGCAATAAAGCCAATTCGGATTCTAATATTCACATTTTTTGTAAACTGCATTTGACAGTCTTTACACGTTTGACTTGTAAACGCAGTCTGCACTTCCAACTACATCACGTGACTTTTTTGGTGGCAACCGTGGCCTAAAGGTTAGTGAGTTGGACTTGTAACCCAAGGTCGCAGGCTTGAGTCTCAGGATGTGTGACTGTCTGCGAGCCCTTCTGATGCCAAAAAAGTTGTAATGCAGACGCTGCATGGACGTGAACTGCCAAAGTATACTTTGGCCTTTATTCCTCATCTATTATCGTGTAGAGGCTTTGAAGCTGCATGGTAACTGTAATTTTGACCTTCAACCGTTTGGTAGCCGTTGAGTTCACTCTAAGGAGAATAATCCTGGAATGCTTTCCATCAAAAATCTTTAAAGGTGTCATATGATGCAATTTCAAATTTTCCTTACTCTTTGGAGTGTTACAAGCTGTTCGTGCATAGGGGAAATTCCCTAGTTACAAAGACAAAAGTCTCAAACCCAAACAGACATTAAATCATCAAAGTTAAGACTTGAATACGCCCTCCAAAAATGCATCACCACCGCCATGTGTGACAGTGTGTTTAGTTGTGAAAGTGAAGCTACTTTGTTTGGCTATCCAAAAGAGGACACAACAACAAAAACAAAAAAAGTAAATCAGTGGTTAAGTTGTATTTACAATGTTCCAGAACATTTAAATCCAAATATTCAGATGTGTGCAGCGCATTTTATGGAGGACTGTTTCCTTAACCTGGAAAAGTAGCCTACAATGCCATCTACACACAAAGGCTGTATCTATAAAGTGGGGCAGTTCCAACTTTGCAAGAACAGTCTGGCGCTTCTGACTCACAGCCTGCAAGAACATTATTTTTTTTTAATAGGCTAATTAATAGGGATGCACGATCATGATTTTTCATGGCCAATTCTGATAGATTTTTATTACAAGCAAACTGGCCGATTCCAATACCGATTACTTTTCTCTTTTTTATCTTTACGCAACAATCAAGAAAGAAGGAAAGTGTACATAAACAAGATGTTTATTTTGTATTCAATAGGTCAAACTGGCTTTTGGCTATTAAAAACAACAGTCACCATCTGAAATTAACAGCAGTAACTGCACAGTAAGTAACCTACATTCAACACAAACATAGATGGTACAGACATCAGCATTTAGCTTTTTTTTTTAATTGGGTTGAAAATACATAGAACTGGCCTTAAATTAAAAGATTAACTGTAATCATGTGAAATTAAAAGGCAACAACTTCATAGTTCTACAGTCCAAACAACACAATCAACACACATTCAATAAGAGGTTTCTTAATCAGCATTCAGTATTTGTTTAAGTTTTTAAATTTGGTTTTAAATTTAAAAAAGGGTCTAAAAGTATGTTATATAAATACATTATTCCAAAATTTTAAAATCAAATAATGTTGGTGTGAATAAAACAAAGATGCAAAGTGTTTAATTCATGCAATTAAAAAAAATTGGGTAATGATTCACATCTATATTTTTTTACTTGAGCCAATGAAAAATAAATAACCAAGTAAAAAAAAATATATAGATGTGAATCATTACCCTAAATTTTTTTAATTGGATGAATGAAACTTTTTTCAGTGTGCTACAGCAGGTGATTTTTAAATCAAATTAAGTCAATGTAATTTTAAGGTAAGATAAAAAAAATCATCCTAATGCAGAACTGACATTTACTTGCTTTTCAAACGTGTATGCAAGTTCTAAAAAAAAAAAAAAAAAATTCTGTTTTGTTTAGTCCGTTTCGTTTCTCATCCAACATGTGAGAAGTTGAGCTGAACATCTCTTCACTGTCTACGTGTGTGCAGGGCGTGGAGAGGTAAGCTCAAGCAGCTTCAGTGAGCGCAGGAAAGGGGCTCTCTTATTTGTGGGCTAGTACAACAACGGCTGTTTGCTCCCTGCTATCTGTGCCTCAGACGTGTATCTCTGCACTCCCAGTGCTGAACGGCTGCCCATGTCCTGTGCACAGATTTCGAAATACTTCCACACAATTGACATAGCGAATGATAACAATGTAGTCTGTGCACATGGGCGCACTTCCGGAAAAACCAGCCGATTGGCGATCGTGTATTTAAAGCCAAAACCATCCGGTTCCGATTTATGGCCGGTCAACCGGTGCATCCCTACTATTTAAAGAATTTGCCACTGACGATTCAAACTAGAGTTTTGAGCAGTGTAGAGTAGCACTTTTGTTTGTAATTTCTCCAATGACAAATGCAGACATGGTTTTATGTTTACGCGGCGCGATACAAAAAAAAAAAAAAAAAAAAAAACACACACACAGTACAAGTCATTATAATCAGTAATTATGTCTCGACTGGATGCAACAAATGCCTAGTTTCTAATGGATTTTATTGGTATTGTCTCGTCGTGCCGGCAGCGGCCAGGACACAGCATCACAGTATGGCAAGGGGCATAACATTTTCGTCACACGCATTCTTGCTTTTCAGAATGATGAGCTTTGTAAAAATTTACGCATTTCGTAAAGATGGGGCAAAAAGGAGCAACAATAATGGATATTATGTGGAAAATAATGTGTTTTTGGAGACTTAATCCACATAAACGCATTGCATTACACCAAATACACAATTTTCTTTTTAGAAACGTCATATGAACCATTTAATTTATTTTCGACTGAAGAATGTAAACATATTGGATGACATGGGGGTGAGTAAATTATCAGGAAATTTTCATTCGGAAGTGAACTAATTCTTAAATGTGTGTGTATTTATATATAGGCTCCATAATAAATATACACAATACATACACATATAGTATGTAATCCCTTCAAAATAATAGGTTAATCACAATAGTTTTGCATCCCTCGATCTTCTAACTACCTGCTACTAATTCTCTAAAAGCAACTTTAAACATCAGAGCCACTCTTAAAACAATCACACATGAATTATTTTACTGCATGCACAAGTAAACTTGTCAGCAATTAATATTCAGCATTTTTTTTTTTACACATCAAGTTGTCAATTAATAATGTTTTTTTGGGATTTAAGAGTGAAAAAAAAATGCAAGTGTTTTAAAATGCAACTTGACAAGACTCATATGTAATTATAGTATTATTTAAGCACATGTATAAATATTACATTTGACTAAATATGAATTTAACATTATGATTAGAGCCCGACCGATATATCGGCCGGCCGATATTATCGGCCGATATGAGCTAATTGCATTTAAATCGGCATCGGCGTTTATAACGGCCGATGAAACATGAGAAACAGTCTCATATTCTTCACTCATGTTATGAGTGTTGCATAGTTTGCCCACCAGAGGGCGGTCTGCAGCTCCAGAGTTGCAACAGCGCCAGAAATCCACAAAGAAGAAAGCGATCAGCCAAGCCACCCAGGTGAGTCTGTCGTTCGTCATGTGAAATGATTGTAGATTTAGTTCATACACTGTATATAAAAACGGTGTGGTAGTTCTAGTTAACGGTCCTATCATTATCACTTCTAAATATTCTGTAACATCACTTACAGCCGCTAATGCATTGCTATATTAGATTAGCCACAAAGCTAATACCATGTTTATCAGTGGAAGAGCGCGAACGTTAATAAGAGGTCGAACTATAAAGTTAGCGTTTAGTGCTTATTCTATTGCGGTGTGTTTCCCACATAATGACCGCGTAATGGGCCTTTCACACAGGACGCGGTATGCACAGCGCTTGGCCGCTGGGTTTAGCGTTGCCCTTCAGATACAACGCGATTTGCCCTGCTCTGCGCTATGCCGTAGGCGGAGTTTTAAAAACTTTTAGCGGGAGCTCTTTCATAGTCTGTTGTTCCTCTTTTCGGTCAGCAGCAAACATGTATCTGTCCCGTTGTAAGAAGCGAGCGATAGCGCTAGTCCTGCTGACGAGAATTAAGAGAGAAGCAAGGAAGAAGAGGCTACCCTCAGGCCCAGGGAACAATTTGGTGAATTCAGGCTGGTTACGTTACTCTAACGCTAATATAGCTTCCTTTTTAGCAGGCCCCTTAAATGCTTGCTATTAACTTGTTTGAAGGTGGTTCTTCTCAAAATTGACAGCGGTGTGTTCATGGCACTAACGTTAACCATTTTGATTCAGACTGCACGAAGAGAAGAGGAGAAGATATACGGGTCCGTTGTGAATGTGTCTGTGAGAGCAAATACAGTGTAGTTACAGTAACTACAGTAGGTGCGTCAGAAATGATTAAATCAGAGGGGACATGTAAATAAATGTGAGCTGAACAAGCGCTTTTTTCTTTTCTTTTTTTTTCTTACATATTGTTTCAAAGCAGCTTTACAGACATAACAGGAAAATGTTGAAATAATATTGTTAAATATAAGGAGGTTAATACCTATTGCTTGACAAATAAAAAAATATATATATATTTCTCATTTTTGCCTATGTAGGAGATCCCTGTTTATTATTATTATAATTCTAATGATGACATGAGTAATGATACATGGTGATATTATTAATACACATGCTTATTCTTTCTATGTCTCTCTTTCTGCCCTACAGATGGCTGAAAAAGGTGAATGATGTAGCAGCAAAAGTGTGGGACTACTTCTGCAAATACTTTAACTTTAACTTTAGTATTATAATTTATTTACAGTACACACACAGACTGTTAAAATCAGCTTCAACTGGAAGAAAGTAAAAGTGTTAAATGTTTAAAATCAGACTGTTTTTTGATCGTTAAAAAATATATACTTTTGATGTGCAATTGTTTAGTGATTGAGACCGTAATCTAAGGCTTTTTTTACATAAATCCCTTCTGGAAAATGGTTTATACAGCCCACATACATAGAACAGGCAGATATTTTGCCATTGAATGTTATGTAAGTGCAGCTTATAGGAAATGGGTCTAATATCCAGTTTATTTTCAAAATCAAAATATCGGCTTATAAATCGGCTCTTTTCGAGTTAATATCGGCATCGGCCCCCAAAAATCCATATCGGTCGGGCTCTAATTATGATATTGGTGGCTTTTTGACAGTCTCATATGTGAGGTAAATGCTGTTGATTGCGCTTTCCACTGGGTTAAAGGGGGGGTGAAATGCTATTTCATGCATACTGAGTTTTTTGACACTGTTAAAGAGTTGGATTCCCATGCTAAACATGGACAAAGTTTAAAAAATTAAGTTGTACGTTTGAAGGAGTATTTCTTTTCCAAAAATACTCCTTCCGGTTTGTCACAAGTTTCGGAAAGTTTTTTTTGAGTATGGCTCTGTGTGACGTTAGATGGAGCGGAATTTCCTTATATGGGTGCTAAGGGCGCGTCTGCCGGAAGAGCGCGCGCTCCCGTATAGCAGAGCAATGAGAGCACAACAGACTTCACTGATCAGAGCGAGAGCGTCGCGAAATGTCACAAAAGGAGTGTTTTTGGTTGCCAGGGCAAGACAACCCTGCAAAGATTACCAAAGAAAAAACAGCATTAAGGGACCAGTGGATGGAGTTTATTTTTACAGAGCATCAACGGAGTTGTGCAAGTGTTTGTGTTTGTTCCCTGCATTTCGAAGATGCTTGTTTTACAAACAAGGCCCAGTTTGACGACGGATTTGCGTATCATTTATTTCTTAAGGATGATGCAATCCCAACGAAAAAGGGTCACGATCGTGTGTTGGAACCGCAGGCGGGGAGTAAAACTGCTTAAAATATCTCTGCCTCCTTGTTAGTGCGTCCGCCTCCCATCGGAGACCCGGGTTCGAGCCCCGCTCGGAGCGAGTCGTTGCTGCTGCTGCTCTCGTTCAGTTTCAGCCTCGGGATCTGATTCTGGATCATAAATAAACAGCTGAATCTGACTGTTAGCCATGGTTTATTTTGGATGATGGTTTTTTCCTCAAGGTAATGTCAGAACCGTTAAATATGTTTTTCAACGGCTCTGGGTAATGTCACAGCTTCCAAACGCTCTCAACGCAAAAGCCTACTGGCGCTCGTGATTCTTTAGCTCCGCCCACACATCACACCTCCAGTCGGCCGTGTTTTTCCAGGAAAAATCGGTACAGACTATCTTTCTCTTATGAATATAATAAAACTAAAGACTTTTTGGAGTTATGAAGGATGCAGTACTACTCTATAGGTACTCAAGATTAACAGGATATTGAGTGAAAACGAGCATTTCACCCCCCCTTTAATGTTGAGGTTAATACAAAAATATATGGATGTTCATAGAGCAAACCTAACAGTTTAGATCAAGAAAATACGACCATTTTAAAAATCACAGAAAAAAAAACAAAACATTAAACCATTTTTAAAAAATCATTTGGTGGTTTGGCTGATAGATGGTTGCAAGACAAAGTTATTCGCGTCAACCAGTTTCTCTCTCTCTCACCACCGTTTATTGCAAGAACGCTTAGTGGAATTATGTGACAATGGAGATGTTTCTTGACCATAAAATTGTCACGGCAGGTGGTTTCTGGCACTTGCTGGTCACGTGGTTCTTCTGCGAGTCAGCCAAATAAAAATATATATAATTGAATATTTAGCTTTACTGTAGCCAGCCTCTCAACGAGAGTGCCAGACTTGCCATAGTTTTTAAGAAACCTTTAACTGACATAGACATCTGTTGAAAATATTAAACCTGAGCGCAAACCGATACAGAATAAATAAAACGTTAAAGTAATTTTAGTGACGCCTTGCAGATTATTTTTCCCACTCAAATGACAGCGTAGTGAACACTGCCAACATTTCAACAGCTAAAGCTAAATATAATGTAAAAATGCAATATATAGTACACTGCATTTATTTTTTCTCAAGTGTCCACTGTGCTGCACTTACCAGTCTCTTGCTGTAACGCGGCTTGAGATCGTCCATTGTCAGGATGAAGAGTCGCGCGCAGCCCGCCTGTGCAAGCGGCGAGCCAAGAAACGCGCTTCTGTCAGTTTATCGCGTTAGAAACAACCGCCCCAACTGTGTTGGTCTCTTTATAACGGTGTCCGTTTAATCAAAGTAACGCTACGTTACATGAAAACTTGCTGCATATTAAAAAAGATCACCGTTTTCAAATAGTTACGAACTCGTCAGCAGGTTCGTTCGCACATAAGCGTGTTTAACGATTTCAACGTGCTTTTAAATACTACAAAACTATTGTATAATAATCTCACACTAACATGAAAAAAACAGCAGGTTATTAAACCCACAATGAAAGCTATGTTGTCGAGCTAAGCGCTGCTGAGGATAACGTTCGTGAACGAGCACCAGCTAACTAGACCAGAAACACGGTCGTCGTAAAAATATTAAAAATTACAAAGCTATATGGGATATTACTGATACATACGGCTTATATGTACAACGTCTAATATTTCAGTCAACCATACAGAGTGAGGCGAGAAATTAGCGTATATTTATCGAGTAACATACGCTAATCCTGATTCAAGTTTCAAATAAAACCATATTTCCACAAGACTTAAACTCGGGTTCACAGTGGGGAAAATCCAACGGTTAAAACAGTCCTCGTGTATTTTTACCATTAAAATGTGCACTCCGACTAGACTCGTATAGTAACTTTACTATTCTAAGTGAACGTAAGCATTATTTAGAGAGCTCCACTGTGTGAATTCACGACAAAGTTAATGTAGTAGATCATTCGCCGCCATTTTCAGATCGTCATAAAAACGCCACGAAACAAGCCCCGCCCATTACTGGTTCAGCATCCAATCACAGACACATGCGACGGCATCGCCTTTGCTCTAATTGGTTAGTGTCGCTGTCACTTTGCTGGGAGGCAGTACTAAGTGACAAATAATAGTATACGTGACCAGAGGAGACACGCTCTCATTGGCTGGAGACGCATGCCGATCAATACAACTACACAAAGATTGGTTTTTATGTGCTAAAAATGTCGCGTTGCCAACCAATCAAACATGAAATAGTACCACATTCACTCAGTTTAAGCTAAAATTCAGCAACAAAATTGCTTTAATCTTTATGAGCAATATTATTAAAATATATATTTGAAATACCTTCGATCTTCCGTGGCTTGACGTCCCATCGCCTGCCGACGTCCACTCCATGACTGCATATAAAGTTCTCGCTTTGGTCGTCTGCTCAAAGAAATCTACATTTCTTTCGAATTAGCGCATTGACAAAGAACGAAGTTCACACAAGGTCTTCATTAAATCCTCGACATTTCTTTGGCTCCAGTAAACTGTCTGGAAGAAGTGTACACTTCGAATTGTCGGTAAACCAACACAGGTAACTCCGCATGGTAAAACTTTTCATTTAACCCTGTCGAAGTGATAAGGAAGTAGTTGCTGATTGGTCAGCCTTCAGTTTAACGTGCAGCCACTCATTGGACCAAACAGCTGTCGATGAAAAGTGCACCGTCAAAACCAAACGCAGAAGAGGTTCTCTCATAAATAAAAATAACAATGATTTACTGTTTTTAAGCCTGGACGAAAGAACGAATGACACAGATTTTATACAACCCTGGTCTTTTAATCACAACTTCTCAGTCTAGACAACTCAATTCAGACTAATGTAGAATTACTTTATAGTGTCTACAAATATAGCCTACAGTTCCAATATTATCACTTACATAAAAGAAAAATAGCACCTCAACCTAAGAAATAAGAACTAAGTGCTACTCATCTAAACTAAATAAGCAAATAGTCAGTAAAGACAGAACCACGTTTACCCTAATTGAATTTTAAAAGAATTTTGACTAATCCTAAAATAAAAGATAAAACAACGTAAATGTTAAAGAATTAATCTGTTTTTTTTTCAAACTATTTAACACTGCTAATGTAAATTGTTTCAATTGTCAGTTACAAAAAATGAGGCCTCAAGAAACAAAACTTAGCCTCTTATGTATTTTTAATAATCACATATGGGCTATATCATAAGTTCACAAAAACAATTAAATAAATAAAAGCAATATTTCATACCACAACCCTAAAATAAACAGACAATGCCTCTAACAATACAAGGCCAGTTAATAAGATAGAAAGAACATAAAAGACAAAAAACAAGATGGGAAAATTAGATGAACAAGCACTGGAAAATATATTGTGTGTACGGATGCTTTCTTATCTTGATTCTTGATAGAGACACGACTTGAAAAAGTAGACAACCTCTTTGCCTGGAAAAGACAGGATGTCACTCACAAATGGTCAATATGCAGTTTTATGAATTTAGCTTTATGAATGCTTACTTTGAAGTCTATGTCAGCCAGCTATACAGCAGAGAACCACAGATGACCGCAAGAATTGTGCAACATATCATGATCATCATTTGCTTCTACAAAGGTGTGAGTGGGCAGCCAGTGACAGCATGATAACGATATAATGATAGTGGAGGAAAGCAAGGGGAAAGGATGATTGGGAAGAAGAGATTTAGAAGGTGTAGAGAACAGACACACAGAGATGAGGTTAAAATTATGAGGAAGAAAAAGAGGACATCAATGCATGAAGAAAAATAGAAGATGGAAAATCAAAATAAAGAAAAATGCTACAAGAAAAATTCAATTTAAGAATCTCAGCACTGGTAGTCTACATGTAGTACAAAATATACTAAGTAAAGGTGTAATTTATTATATGACACAATTGTTGTACTCACCCTGCGTGCTTCTTGTTGGAACTTTGCAGCCTTTTTAGTGTCAGCCACGGCTCTTTCAACAAAACCCACAGACTGGTCCATGTTGCTCTCAATCCTGTCAATCATGCCTCCCTATTGACAAATAAGAACAAAATGGTGTCTAAGAGCAGTTTTAATCCTAAAGTCTTCAAAACAGGGCTATAGCTTTGCTTTATTCTCCTGAAAAGACAAACACTTGTACCTGATTTTCCACCAGTACTGCAATGTCCACAAACATGTCGTGCAACTCTTTTATGCTGCTCTCCAGTCGCATAATATCTTTGTGTCGTGCCTCAATCTCACTTAGTGCCTGTTTTGATATCCCAGAGTCCATAATCTACAGAGAAAAAGTTTTTTTTTTTAAAGAAAGCAGCATTTACATAATCAAAATACAGTACAAACAGTAATATTGTGAAATATTATTATTACAATTCAGATTTCCTTTTTTAAATATATTTTAAAATGTAATTTTTTACTTGTGATACAAAGTAAAATTTTCATTTCAGTCTTTAGTGTCACATGATCCTTCAGAGATCATTCTTATATACTGATTGGCAGCTTAAGAAACATTTTATATTTTTATCAAAATTGGAAAATACTGTGAAGCTTACATTTTTGTACACCAGGATAATTATTTACAGGATTCTTTTCAATTCTTTTCAGAATTGAAAATACCCCCCAAAAAGTGATTATTAGAAATATAATTTTATTTAACAATTTTACTGTCACTTTAGATTTTTTTTTTTTATGTGTCCTTAAATAAACTGCATCTTTTTTTGACTCATAAAAAAAAATAACGTTCATATAGTCTAGAAGTAAAGCATTTTTAAAGTTTTTGTTTACATTTTGATGATTATATCTTTGAAACTACAATAACGGGGAAGACTGCTGACTTGGCAATGGTCCACAAGACGATCACTGACACCCTCCACAAGGAGTGTGAATCACAGTAGGTCATTAATGAAAGGGCTGGGTGTTTACAGAGTGCTGTATCAAAGCATATTAAATGCAAAGTTGACTGGAAAGAAGAAATTGGTGCACAAGCAACAGGGATGACCACTAGCTTGAGAATACTGTCAAACAAAGCCAATTAAAACACTTGGGAGAGCTTCACAACACATTGGCTTGGCAACACACTCAGACGTCTTCAGGAAAAGGGCTACCAAGCCACTTCTGAAACAGAAACAATGTCAGAAGCATCTTACCTGGGCTAAGGAGAAAAATAACTGGACTGCTGCTCAATAGTCCAAAGTCCTCTTTTCAGATAAAAGTAAAATTTGCATTTCATTTGGAAAACAAGGTCTGGAGTCTAGAGTAAGTCTGGAGAGGCACTGAATCCAAGCCTCTTGAAGTCCAGTGTGAAGTTTCTTAAATCAGAGATGATTTGGGTGCTGTGGAATCTGCTGGTGTTGGTCCATTGTGTTTTATCAAGTCCAAAGACAATGCAGACATCTACCATGAGATTTTGGAGCACTTTATGCTTCCATCTTCTGAAAAGTTTTATAGAGATGCTGATTTCTTTTTCCAGCAGGACTTAGCACCTGCCCACAGTGCAAAACCACTTCCAAGTGCTTTGCTGACCATGATATTACTGTTCTTGATTTGCCAGTCAACGTGCCTGACCTGAACCCCATATGGAATCTATGGGATATTTTCAAGAGAAAGATGAGAAGCCAATCGATCCAACAATACAGATGAGCTGAAGACTCAATAGTGCCTCAGCAGTGCCACAGGCTGATCGCTTCCAGGTCACACCTCTAAGTATTGAGTGCATAAATGAACATACTTTAAAGAACTTAAACTCTTTTGTTTTGCAAATCCTTTTTTTTGACTGATCTTAGGAAATATTCTTATATTCTGAGATATTAGATTTTTTTACTTTCATGAGCTGTAGCTCTAATCATCAAAATTAAAACAAAAACAAAAAAACTTTGAAATGATTTACTTTACATGTAATGAATTTACAAAATATGAAAGTTTCACTTTTTGAAAAGTTGAAAAGTTACAAAAAATGATTTTTTTTCTCAATATTCTATTTTTTGAGATACACTTGTATATTCCTTTAAAAAGAATCTTATTGACTCCCAACTTATGAACATCAGTCTAAGTAAAATATCTTACACCCCATACAAATTACAGAAAAGCAATGTTCTCACAACAAAACATCACACATTGAAGTTATAGAATAGTACCCACTCCTGCTGTGAATACTGCAGCATTTCCGCCATCCAGCATTTCCTCCAGCTCTTCATCAGTTGTGGCTTTGCCAGCTGTAAGACAGGATTCAACATTTGCCTTCAAAATGTATATAACATTGTGATCACTGACTTTCTATTTAATCCAGCCCTAAAGAAGGTCTGCGTATGTGTTTGTCACTCACTGATCTCCAGCTGTCTTTGGATGCGCCCTTTGCTCTTCTCTCTAAACTCCAATTGGGCTTCATTGTATTTGGTCATCACTTCTACAAATCTCTTAGCAAGAATAGCATGCTAAAAAAAAGGAGATAAAAACTATATCTTTAAAAACATACTACTTGTGGAAATCCCTGTGGTTTATTCAAAGGGCTAGTGGTTACCTGAGATTTCTTTATCCGGATATCTGCTGAAACCCTCTCTTCAGTGTTAGATGCCAAACTCTGCTCAATGCCTGTTTTCAAGGTTGACCAAATAATTCAACTCAGAATTTTAGATAATAGTGATTTTTATTTTATTTTCATCAACAAACAAAAGAAGAACAGAAAGCTGACTTTTGAGTTTGTTACGAGCATTGTTGGCCAGTTTCTTTATCTCATTGGTAACTGCTTCCAATTCATCCTGTGTCTCTGGTTGAGAAATGAGATGAGATATTTAAAGCATGAATGGGATTGGGAAGTGATAGAGAAAAGTGATAAATGTATAAAATTCAGGTAAAATGTAATTAGACTAACTCTGTTCTGATGTAGGTGCAGAGAGGATGACAGAATACAGTCGCTTTATCTCGCCTACATTTTCATCAATCTTGTCAATACTGGTGCGGATTTCTTCAATCTGTACAACATATAGAGAAGAATTTCCATTTAACTGCACATTTAAAAATAAAGGTTCTTTATTGGCATTGCTGGTTCTATAAATAATAATATCCATGGAAACTTTCCATTGCACTGAAGGTTCTTTAATTGTATTGGGAAAGGGTTCTTTCGACTTTTAAAACTTTGGCTTCGCTGTTAAAACCCTCTTTTAGAACCTTTACTTTTAAGAGTTTGTTACATTCAAACGTGCAAATTCATTTGAATACAGTGTAGCTGATTCACATATACCTGAGCGAAGAACTCATCCATAAATTCTTTATTATCCACCGGAATTTCCACATCATCAGGAGTTTGATCCGACTTCTGTTTTGACATATAGCAAACAGCAGAAAGTTTAATAACTTGGCAGAAATAGTGTTTTCTCTGCCTTAAAATAAGCTTTTTGGAAAGCTTCTTAGCTGGTTTAAGCTGGTCTTCCAGACTGGTGAAACTGGTGTTTACCTCAACGACCAGCTGGTCTCCAAAGCCTGGCCAGCCAACAGACCAGCTTAACCAGACTGAGAGACCTACCAAGACCAGCAATCGACATTAAGCTGGTTAAGAGTTTTTTTCAACAATCTGTAATTGTTTTTGTCAGTAAGTTTAAAATACAATATATTGCAGCTTATCTTCACTATTTCAACAGAAATGTAATATTACAGAAAGGCAACACTTTTTATATCAAATACGCAGAATTATATTTTAAATACACAGAATTGGCCCCGTGACAAAGCAGCAGGACACGGTTGCTCTGGATGCGCGCGTCTCGCTTGCATCACAACTATCAGTCACACGCGTTTCTACGTGCCTAATGCCAGTTCTGATAATGTTTACTCGTTTAACACGTTTGTTCTATAATCATGAGTGTAATCTCCGGATAATGACCTATTGCTAACATTTACCTAACCATAATAGACAATAACTGACAAAAATGACCTCAGTTAGTCAATATTGGGCTCAGGACCTCCCAGGTAACGTAAAGGTCAAACAGTAGCAAATCAGTTCTAGAACCGCTGTGTGTGTCATAATCAAATCTTACCGCTTTTAGTTGTTCCAGTCGGTCCTTCATCGTCAGTTCAATGTGATATGAGACTTAAGATTTCAAAGACTGTAGGTTAGTGGTCAGTGTAGGAGATAAACAGCAGCGAGGTAGTTTTCACTCTGGATAGTTAGCTAGAAAACATGTTAATTACCGCATACACCGAGGTCTTCTGGATTCTTTCTTTAAACACTCTCAAAATAGAAAATAAAATAGAAACAAAAAAGTATGGAAAAAATAAAATAAAACAATATGTCAGTGTCGCTCTTGTCTTGTAGTTGTGCTAAGCCTATCCTCTCAGAGCGGATTAGAGCAACAGTTGTATACTGGGTCGCTAATCTTCATCTACCGAGGTGCTCCTTTTTCTCCACTAGCACACGGGACTACCTCAAACTGTTTGACTAGTACCGAGACTTAAAATGAATACAATGAAGAAATCATGTTATGTGGACAAAAATGGAGCAGTCTGCATATTTCTTTTCCATCAGCAAAAACAATTAAAGAAGTCAAAACACCAAGCACTATGTTTCACAAATCAGCTCAAATCATTGACTTAGTCAGTCTGACACAGCTCTATATAAGACAAAAATGACAAAGATTTCCCATTCCATTAAAAAGATATTTAAAGAAACAAAAAATACATATGAAGAAAATCTTCATCTTTAGCATGCATTGGTTGTATGAAGAAACTTCAAAAAGATTGTGAAAGATTTGGACAGGGGATGTATTTATTAAATACGGTCCACAAGTATTTAGTCTTTGTACAGTACTCGCAAGGACAAATAAAATGTCTTTGCCTGTAAGGATAAAATGTGAGATATAGTCAACACAACTGTCAAAGTGGTTTTGTTTCTTACAACTCTTCATTTAAATCCAATGGATGTTCACAATATGAAAGGAAGAAGGGTGAAAATGGGAAGGATGGATCTCCTGCCTCAAAATTTCAACGTAACATTAGCCTCAAAGTAGTGCATCATCCTTATGGTGGTTTTCAAGAATAACTTCAGTTATACTGCCATTAGACACTGTTTATTGAACAACACACTTCAACATTTGCCGTGTGATGGTCATGCTGTGTTGAATGGTGAGTCCAAAGCACAGTTTTAGATGAACACAGAAATGTTTCAATCTGAGGCACCACTGTAAGGCTGCTGTAGTTTACAGACATGAATGTGTGAACGTAATTTTAGGCCTGAGCATCTACATTATGCTCACACAGAAAGAAATTGAAAATGATGTGCATCTTCACAAAAAGTCAGTCCCTGGGCTTTGAAAATATGTACTCAGCACAACAGTAACTCTTAAAGCAAATCTTTCATGTGTAATTGAAATTGTGATTACTGGTAAGAGAGCATGGTGAAGAGTATATAGTCACTATGTTGAAATGAGACAGTCCATGACATTTATTTATCTGTAGAGATAGTCAGCTTGGATGTTGGCAGCGATCTCAGCCTCCCACTTGTCTCCATTGTTGAGGAGTTTCTCCTTGTTATAAAGCAGTTCCTCATGAGTCTCTGTGGAGAACTCAAAGTTGGGACCCTAAGAAAAAGACAGACAGGAAAAGGTGGACATTAACTCCACTAGATCTGGTTATTTAGAATGTTTTCATCCTTATGGAGATTTTAATTCGACACTTTTAAACACCTGCTTATTTTGTACATTTGACTTCTCATGCTGCGCAATATCGCAATAATTCTGCTAATAATTTAATGCACATTATATAATATGTGAACCTGGAGCACAAAACCAGTTTTAAGTTGCTGGGGTATATTTGTAGCAATAGCCAACATATATATTGTATGGGACAAAATTACAGATTTTTCTTTTATGCCAAAAATCATTAGGATATTAAGTAAAGATCATGTTCCATGAAGACATTTTGTAAATTTCCTACCATAAATATCAAAACTTAATTTTTGATTAGTAACATTCATGCATAGCTACAAACTTATTTTAGACAACTTTAAAGGCAATTTTCTCAGTCTATTGATTTTATCTTTTTTTTTTGCACCCTCAGATTCCAGATTTTCAAATAGTTGTATTTTGGTCAAATATTGTTCTATCCTAACAAACCATGCATCAATAAAAAGCTTACTTGTTCAGCTTTTAGATCTCAAATGATTGGTTTTGTGGTCCTGGGTCACATATATACATTAACATTTAAAAATTAGGGTTCAGCAAGATTTCATTAAATAAATCAATGCTATTATTCAGCAATGAAGCATAAATGTAATTAAAAAAAACAGTAAAGACATTTATAATGTTACAACAAATTTCTTTTCAAAAATGCTGTTCTTTTAAACCTTCTGTTCATCAATGAATCTAGAAAAAAGTGAAATTTTTTCCACAATTAAACTTTTTTTATATATAAGATAATACAGTTGATAATAATGACCATCAAAATCACCAAATCAGCATATTAAAATGATTACTGTAATGACTGCTAAAAATTCACATTATATTTTAGAAAATAAAACGGTTATTTTTTTTAATTGTGATAATATTTCACAATATTACTCTTTAATTGAATTTGATCAAATAAATGCAGCCTTGGTGAACATAAAAGGCTTCTTTCAAATAAAAATTTAAAAACTCTTACTGGCCCCACATTGTAGTGTTTATTTATTTATTTGTTTCCTCTATTGCGCTGTATTAACTTTGATGGCTTTTTCCTCAAAATTTCCACAGCTTTGAAAGCATTCAGGCTGTTAAAAGACATGATGAGTAGTTGAAACCTGTGCTGGAGATGCTCACCTCTACAATAGCATCCACAGGGCAGGCCTCCTGGCAAAAGCCACAATAGATGCATTTGGTCATGTCTATGTCATAACGCGTTGTTCTCCTGCTGCCATCGGCACGAGGTTCTGCCTCAATTGTGATCGCCTGAGAGAGAGAGAGACACATGGGGGTCACTTTGGAAATTTAAACTATTACTGTGCAAATAATTAAACCTGCATGCAATTACTGCTTGTCATTAAGCCCCGTTCACACCAAGTTCACACCAATAATGATAATATATAATAGCTATAAAGATAAAGATATTAGCATTCACACCAGCGGATTATATTGTCGGTTTATTTTAAGCGCACACTCTTCTGCTGCTTTAGATTCTCGAGCTAGTTATAGCAAGATTGATTTTGATCTTGATTGTCAATGTTTGCATTGCTCATCAGCTGGAAAAAAAAGTGATTCCAACGATATAGTTTCTCAGTTTCTTTATCATAACTGTGGTATGAGCTATTCTTTAATATCGAGAATGATTTTTAGAACAATATCTTTATAGTTATCCTCCTTGGTGTGAACGGGCGTTTACACTGTCAAGTTATATTAGAATGAACAAGGCCAATCAGAAAGAAAGTATACCTGGGCTGGACAAATGGCTTCACAAAGTTTACATGCAATGCACCGCTCCTCTCCAGAGGGGTACCTGCGCAGCGCATGTTCCCCACGGAAACGGGGCGACAGAGGGCCCTTCTCGAAGGGGTAGTTGATTGTGGCAGGTTCACGGAAAAGGTAGCTCATGGTCATTCCCAAACCTACATCAAGACAAACATCAGCTGGTACCTACTTATAGAGTCATTTTTGTGATGTCTTTAAGGAAGTCTCATGTTGTTCCTGACCTCTGAACAGCTCGGTCCACAGAAGAGTCTGAGCTGCACGGTCCGTGATGGACTTCATATCTGTGGCGTCCTCCTGATCATTCACATACTCTGCATATAGAAAAATAGTGATGATGATATAGGAAATAGTTTAATACCAAGACCATATTTTATACCACACGATACTTACTAATCCCTGCTCTGTGTGCAGACAGGCTGAGAGGACGTGCAAGATTTCGACTGGCCAGAAATGACCCTAAGAAGTAAGCAAATGATCAGTCATCTGAGAAACAAGACTTTTATTTGATTTCATATACAGTCAAACTAAAATTTCATTGTATTTGCTGCTTTTTAAAAAACTCTTATATTGCTTCTGTTGTAATCATTTTTAGACTCACCTGGCCTGGATATGGTGTAGACCAAACGTAATGCCGCAGACATCTCAGTGAAGTGCACTGTGATTGAAACAGACAAAGATAAGGGATGGAAATTAGGGTTTGTTATATATATTTTCTCAGATTACAACACTAAACGTACTTGAGGACATATACTGACAACCTTAAAACATCTAATTTTGAAATAATGGTAAGAAACAGGCTCATTCAAGACATTCAATATTGTATTGCACTTTAATTGGGAGAAACAGTTACACAAAACAGTGTTCCACTGTTGTAACTTCCCCTTACAGAACGTAAACAAGACCCCAAACATTGGTTCCGTTCACATCGCGAGACAGCAGACACATAAAGGTCGTTAATTTAAAGCACCACATATAAATTTCCCCATTTAATCAACAGAAAACATGTACCACGTCCAAAATAATAAAGCAACTGTTAGACTGGGGAACCCAGATGTTGCAGGAATGCAGCAAGTGGCTGAGGACAGGAGCTCAAGCATGTCCGTTTTAGCAGGCTAACTTACTTAGCTTGCTTTCTCCAATGTGAATTTACATATTTTATATTTGCCTAAATATCTATAACTCTGTGTTTGTATTCAAAGTTAAATGCTGTCCGTGATGTGTTTGCAGTAGCTTAGCCACCGGCTGATTTTCTCAAGGACTTTCAATGACTAAACTGTCATTATTGGTAGAACATTTATAGCAATGTTTGGGTTTCTAATATTGTATTGATTATATCGGTTCCACAAAAAACGGTGCATATTCATCCAAAAGATAGATTGCGAATGCAGAGAGTTTAAAAACCAGTTCGCACTCACCGGACACTCGCTATTTGGCCTTCTCAACCAGAACAGCGGACGATTGAGGAAATGCACACGCAGAACGCCGGAAGTGAGGTATTAAAAAAAAAAAAAAAAAAAATATATATATATATATATATATATATATATATATATATATTAGTGCTGTCAAAATTAGCGCGTTAACGCATTCGATTAATTTGAAATATTTAACGCGTTAAAATAAAATAACGCAATTAACGCGGTTGTAGTTTTTTTTATTTCCAGTTGTGGCCTATGTGTGTTCAACGTGCAAAGAAATATGGATAAGACCAAGGAAGGACATTTAGACGGAAAGTTTCAGTATAAAACTCTGCCGGATTACTCTTCAGTCTGCCACAAGAAACATTACTCTTCATTCAGTCTGCCACAAGAAACAGCAACATTAAAATCATGAACTCAAATGTCATTGTTTAAAAAAAAAACAAAAAACAATGACTGTAACAGTGCGTAAATCAGACCTTTCTGTAACGCTAACGTTAATAAGCTTAAACGAAATAATTGTGTAGCGGAGTATTTTTTGTACACAGTGCCGCGAACTGTCAATCACTCCTGTGCGCGTGCATCACTGTCCTCCTCGCAGCTGCAGCAACTTGCGCTCTCTCTCTTCATCAAGCTTTAAAACAAAAAAGGGGACAAAAAGATCATATTGTCTTTGTGCATAGGCTATAGATTAATTAGATAAATGAATATCTAAATTTGTGCCTTGCCGTCTACGGTATTTTTTTAGAACTTAGAAAAAAGATGCTGCAGCCAATGAACAGCCAGCGGGGGCTGCAGGAAGACTCAACCTCCGCAGACAGTTTTTAATGTTTATCAGACAATAAATACTCAAGATTTTGCTTTAGTATAACTCACAACGAGTTTCACACACCTTCTCCGGCCACGTTGAGTTGTTGACACTTAACAGTGGGAAAAGCGACACATGCGCTATTCACTTGTATAACTTAAGGGTGAATGGGTAATGTAGTTTCTGCCCTGGGTGGGATGAATTAGGAAGCTTGCATTGTGAAGGGCGCTCTGAAAATCGGCAGTGCAGGTAAAAGATTAAAACCTCTATTAAAACAGATGTCCAAATGAGCGTACCGGTACGCTACAAGCACGTTCTGGGCGCACGGAGAGGTGGCGGTACGCTCAAGAGCTATATTTGGAAGTGGCGGTACTGAGTAGGCTACTGGTGCGTACTGGCCCACTTAAAGCACTGGCAATGACTATACTTTGGAATTTTTTTGCAGTCCACTTAGAATTCAACATGGAAATCATTTTTGTTTTTCATTGGCATTGATTGTTTTGAAATTCAAATGGTACTTACATGCCTGTGTTTTTATTTCTGTAATAAATATGGCTTTCAAGCCAACAGTTAATTTGGAGGATATTGATGGTTTATTGCAGGTATGTTGTTTACATGAGAAAATCTGTGTTACAAGTTAAACAAAAATTCCAATAAACAATCATATTTTGAATTTAAATATTTTGAATTTAAATTTAAATGTCTTGAGTTTACATTAATTATTTACATTTTACATTTACATATCCAAAAAGTTTCAGTCTTTTAATTGCGATTAATCGCGATTAATCGCGATTAATTTTTAAAAATTGTGCGATTAATTAGTTAATTTTTTTTAATCGATTGACAGCACTAATATATATATATATATATATATATATATATATATATATATATATATATATATATATATATATATATATAAATAAAAAAAAACAAAACATAAACAATAATTTAAAAAAATAATACAGTTAATAAAACCTCCTTTATTATCAAAGTTATAATTTTCTAACCTTCTGACGTTTTGAAAATAGTTTTGGACTTGAGTGAGATAGGAGTTGATGAAATAAGATTTGCAGCTGTTTATATACTGCTAAAATTACATTTCAGAGGGATTATTTTTCTTATACTATGAAATATGCTTCGAAGCCATTAGTGCTGTCACTGTGGAGAAAGCTGAATAAGTATTTGATGGTTAAAGCTTAATGAAGCAGCATCAGTTTAATTACAAAAAGCGGTGACATACGTCTCCACGTAATCACTGTGTTCAGTGCTCTCTGTATCAAATATCCACAAAACAAAGTGTGAAGCTTTCTTTCTTCTAATTGTTTGGATTATCTGTAGGTCTCTGCTTGAGTGACAAAGTAAGTCGATCACCTTTACACACAATTCTCCCTGTCATGTTCTGTGATGAAGATAAATCTGTGCTGTTTCATTGACTGACCTGCTCAAGTCACAAAGTGAAGGCTGATGTATATACATATATATTTTTTATATATTATAAATGCTAAATTGAATCCTGGGCCCGTATCCCTAAAGATTCTGAGAATCCTCTCAGAGAGCTCCTAACTTAACCTAAAAATTCCTTGCCAGGAGTTTTAGCTTAGAAGTGATTCCAGAACATTTTCAGTGAACTCTGAGCAAGGAATGGAAGGAAAATCCTATTTTAGTGAGGAGGTGTGGTTGACCCCGTTGCTAGGTATGAGTCATCATTTCAAAAGCCTTGATTGG
This sequence comes from Carassius auratus, assembly GCF_003368295.1. NCBI lineage: Eukaryota > Metazoa > Chordata > Actinopteri > Cypriniformes > Cyprinidae > Carassius > Carassius auratus. Next base: position 94,367 of record NW_020525486.1, on the reverse strand, counting down.
TTGATCCTACAAGTTTGATGAAAATTAACTTTTGGTGATAATGAGCAAAGGATGAACCCTCAAATCAATAAACATAATTATACACTCTAATCTTATGCAGACTGTAATTGTAAGTAATATTTCACATTCAAGAAAATGACTGTGATTATTAATGTCTGTGATTGCTGGCTGGTCTATTTATGAAGGCTTGTTAACAAATATCCTACAAACACAGAAAATGGAGAAAAAAAGGAATCGCAAGCCGAACTGGACTGAGGAGCAAGGTTTGTTGCTGGCCCAGTTGGTGAAGTAATTGCATCTCTAAGGAGATCCACCACAAACATGATTCCTGCACGATCCAATCTGTAGCGTCTCAATAATTCCCTGTCATCCAGTGTTTGCAGGACATCTCTCCTGCCTCCTCTGTTGGCCATTTTGTGCAGCTGCTTAGGGGAACTCCTAAGCCACTAAAAGTCCTCTTCCCTGCTCTTAGCAGATCTCGCCTTAGGAGCCCTTATAAACGCTAGGAATCTTGAGGAATAGCTTTTATATTAACTGAGATTTTCGTGTCACTTTTAGGGTAAATTCTAAGAAAACGTCATGACTCTGAGAATTTTCTTAGAATTTGGCCGCTAGGAACCACTTTTTGCACAAAAATTCTTTAGGGATACGGGCCCTGATTTCTGAATAATATTCTGATTCATTTCAGTGAACACTTCAGATAATATAACAGAATCAGAGGAGAATTATTGGTCCAGAACTGAGAAGTCTCTGCTCGCTCCTATCCTCACCACTGAGATGGTACTGGGTGTTTTGGGAAATGGATTGGTTTTGATAGTCATAGTTGTGGTAAGAATAATATACAATTTTATAAAAAAAATATATCATTTTATTTAAAAAAGAAAACAAATGAAAAAATAAGGGATTGCAATCAGTTTTAAAATTTAATGCCTCATGCCTTTATTTTATTAAAAAAAATTTTTTTTTTGCTCTCTCACAGTGTAAAGACCATTTTCAATGCCTTTACTGGCTGCCCCTTTTCAGTCTCACACTCTCAGATTTCCTCTGCTCCATCCTCATAATCTGTGGCTCCCTCTTTGCTGTGCTGAGTGAAGGTCAGATTTCTCCGTGGTGTGAGATGGTGAGCCTGCTCAAGTTCACCTTCATCACCTCTTCCATTGGAAGCATATGGCTGTAACAAGGCACAATTTACCTCTGTGGGATATCTCTTATACTGATTTCATTTTAATTAACTATAAAGAACCATAAATAAACACAATACACCTGAATGGTTGCAGGAGGGTGCATTGGATCCTGTACTCTGTCGTAGCTTACATTTGAATATTTGAATATTTTTGAAGAAAAAAAAAGTTAAGAAATGTATACAACTGGATGTTTTTATATTTCTAAAAGCAATGTTATGATTAGTTATACAATTTTATGGTAAGTGTTTTTTAGTTAATATTGCACTTTAATTATGATACATTAGAAAAATTAAAAATTGGATCTTTGAACTTAAATCTTTATTTCCTGAGGGTATGAATGAAGAACTTGAATTTTCTTGTTTTCTGTAAAACATATTCATTCCTTTTGTGTGTCTGTAATGCTAAACTATCATTGGAAGTTGTTCATTTGAAATGTGCATATATATACTTGTTTGTAATTCCACTTGAGACAATTGAGATTGAGATAACTGCATTCAGCTGATTGTCCTTAATTGCTGACTTGCTTAAAAAGGGTGAAGGTTGTTTGCTAAATAGACTGAAGATAGCAATCCGCTGAAATGTTTGCTGGTGTCCATTCTGTTTTTAACTCACATGCACTTTGCACTTTTTTTTGCACAATGCAAATTGAAAAATAAATAATTTTTGTAGACTTTCAGTCTTGAGTGGATCAGCGTGCGGTTAGCCATTCCTCCTGTTCATTCTAATGCCATTGGCTCTACGCACTTGCAGTACTAAGAACTTTTTTTCTGTTTGGAGTGCTACATCTTTTTTCTAGTTTCACATCTTTTTTAGTTTCATTATTAAAATAAAATGTTTGTTATTATTATTATTATTTGGTTACAAATGGTTATATTTATAATATATTATTAAATATATTTTTTAGAACTTCCACAATAACATAATTTATTTGAAATCGAAAATTTTCGTAACATTATATGTGTCTTTTACTGTAACTTTTAATCAATTGAATGTGCCTTGCTGAATAAAAGTATATTCCATATTTTTCTGACTATAAGTCGCACCTGAGTATAAGTTACATCAGTCCAAAAATACGTCATGACTAGGAAAAAACATATATAAATCGCACTGGACAATAAGTCGCATTTATTTAGAACCAATAACCAAGAGGAAACATTACCGTCTCCAGCCGCGAGAGGGCGCTCTAATGTTTTCAGTGTGGTCTTTAGGAGCACTGAGCAGCATAGAGCGCCCTCTCGCGACTGTAGACGGTAATGTGAACTCCTGGTTCATTTCTCTAGGTTCATGTCAAATTAATTTTGATAAATAATTCACACCTGACTATAAGTCGCAGGACCAGCCAAACTATGAAAAAAGTGCGTCTTATAGATTTATAGTATAGACTTATAGTATATATTTCAGTTATTTCACAATAATACCATTATTTTCTTCTTTGTCCTCAGAAATTCTCTGTGTTCAGAGATACATGGGAATCCTTCCAAAGACAAAAAGCTGTCTGTTCTCATGGCGGTGGCATGTGCATCAATGGAGCACTGGAGCTATATTTGGAGCAGTACCAGTTGTCTATGAATGGATAAAGTGAATGAAGATGCTTAGAAATGCTCACAATTTAGACATCAACATGACTTCTCACTATACTCTGCATGCCATTTTCAGGTATGATCCAGCAGAAATGCTGTGTGCAGTTTTCTGGGAAAGCAGTTACTCTGACATGCTGGTTTACATCCTCTGTGCCTTCTCCATCTCCATCCCATTTCTCCTCATACTCTCCTGCTCCATCCTGACTTGTGCTGACTATGGGAAAGGCTGTTACAGGTTTGTATAGTTGAAAGTAGTGAACATGGAATGCTGTAAGATTTCATAAGGATTTTCAAAGGAATATTTCATTCAAAAATGAAAATGTGCTAAAAATGTACTCAACCTCTGTCCATTCAAGAGTTTGTTTCATCATTAAAATAGATTTGGATAAATTTATCATTACATCACTTACTCACCAGTGGTCCATCTGCAATTAATGGGTGCCGTCAGAATGAGAGGCAAGCAGCTGATAAAAACATCACAATAATCCAAAGAAACATGAAGCTTTTTGCTCCACAAGGCATTAAATGATGGACTGGAGTTGTGTGAATTATTGTGATGTTTTTATCATCTGTTTGTCCTTTCATTCTGATGGCACCCATTCACTGCATTGGTGATTAGATCCATTGGTGAGCAGGTGATATACCGGTAATGCAAAATTTCTCCCATTTCTCAATTTTTCTTTCAGATTAAATATCCAAATTTTATCTAGCCAGGGTGACCTGTCCACTATCACACCACTGCTAGTGATCTTGTATCTGCTCTGCTATGCTCCATTTGCTGCATCCGAGGTGAGAAAAATCTGTTAGTGTGGAATCATTTTCTTTTTTGTTAATTTTTTAGGAGTCAAAGGATTGATTTTAATGCGATTTTCCATGTTAACAATTCCGTTTTATTCTTGTTTTGTCAGTTGGTTCTCCTTCGGAGGCTTGATTTGTCCCCATCCCCTGAATGGCTGCAATCACTATCTTCAGTAATGGCATTTCTGGACTGTGGTTTAAACCCCTTAAATCTACTGCACAAATAAAGGCTTCCGAAAAGCAGTACTTATACTGTTCTTGAACACAAGGAGATCAACTTTTCCCAAACCAGTGCTGACCGGCATTACTACAAGGCTTGAAATATGATATATGATTATATATATGATATATGTGATTTACAAGCAATAAGATTTTTTTTCTTCCCTTTTGTCAACACATTTCATAATGCATCTCATCATTACTTTCACAAGGAGAAATGACACTCTGTCTCATGGCTAGATGCGTGCAGAGATTTCAGTAAAGGCAGACATGTAGCTAATAAAAAATTATGAAAATGTTTTGCTTTAATGTGTCAAGTTAAGGCACATATGCCAGGCTGTCCATAACTATACATTCATTTTGTATTCATCTTTAAATTGAAAAACCTGAGAATGAAGCTTAGGATATGACATCATAAAGTCCATACACTCACATTAAATTTGTAACTAAATTTGTAACTAAACACACACACATCTTACTCTCCATAGGCATAATGGCTTTTATACAAACTGTATTTACCATCACCCTACACCTAAATCTACCCCGTCTACTGGCAATTTTTGAATTTCATAAAACACCATTTTGTACCCATGTCATTATACACATTTGTGTCCTCTTAAACCATACCATTACACATACAGTACACGAACACACACACACACACACGCACACAATTAAATGCCTGAAATAGTGAGTTTGCATACACACACACACACACACACACACACACACACACACACACACACACACACACAGTAGGCCTATATTGATTTGATAATACTGTATTCTAAGAGATGAAATCCAAGTATTTCACATATTCGGCATTTTTCCTTAATCTATTAATTACAAAGTTATGACACTGTTATGAACATAAAACTGAACAGAGAAGAGCATCAAATTAATTTTCGATTTTTCAAATCTTTGATCACATTAATTGTTAGAATGAGAACATGTCAGTGACATAATTTTATCTTCGTACATGTTATGTTCATTGCCTTATTCAACTGAATGAATGTATGTGCATTTATGAGGAGCGCTTGTGTGTATTTTCACTAAGGCGAGTGAGAAAACAAAAGCTGTAATGAAACTGGAGAATGTCGCAAACTTTGGACCAGAAATGTCCAGTTAGATTTTGAAACACCCAGTACTGTGCAAGAGAATGATCCAGAAGCTTGAGAGCCACGAAACCAGCGCAGGACAGCAGGGCCAAGCAGAGGTAGCGCATGGACGCAGTGTCTCCGAGCTTCACCTGCGCTCGGGCGCCTTTGAACACGGCGAAGGCGATGTGACCACCCAGGGCTACTTCAAACCCCCGGTCGTGAAAGAGCGCCAGTCCGTAGCTGAGGACAGAGCACGATTCCACCATCAAGGCGTAACGGGACGACCAGCCTTTGTCAACGACACGACACCACACCAGCACCCACGCAAAAATAGGTAAAGTGAACCACTGGTCCAAAACAGAGGGCGCGCGCCGCAATGTGGCCAAGCGGACCCACTGCACCGGTCCATAGGCCACTGCCATGAGCGCGAACACGTCTTTGGTGTAGACGGCTGCACAGGTGTCTCTATTGTCTGACATCGGTTGAAAGATCCAGTAGATACCTAATAATATGTATCCCAAGTTTATCAGACAGTTAAACGGCATGGACAAGAAAGCAGGAAGGCTGTCGACTTTCTTTTCCGCATAGTGATCATACGTGACATCCACCAAAACTTTGTCGAAAATGTGAGTGTTTGCAAGCGCAATGCAAAGCAGGAAGGGTATGAGAACGTGGACGAGCGCTGACATTGCCATTTCCTAATAAAAAAAATAGACAGTCCGGTTCAAACGGACAGTAGCAAATCGCGTGGAATGTTGTGTACAGAGTACAAAACAGTGGTTGTTTTCCGGATTCTAGATCACGTGACGACCACTGTAGTCTTTCATTGGTTATGACGAAGCTGGGAATTCTGTTCAACCATTCTGCTCATGCTAGTTTTTTTATAATGCAGTATGTATAAAGGCTATATGTGTACAGTGAGCATATTTCCCGTATATGGAATAGCCCAGAGTTGCAAAACTCAGTTCCTGTTAAGCATCTAAAACACCCAGTCCTTTAGGTTTACTGGAAAACTACAAAAAGTCCTACTACAATCAGGTCTTTCAGGCTTACTGGAAAACTTCATGGCTCGTTTGTTGGAGCAGGTTTGGAACTGGAATATACATTTGGAATAATTTTTAATTTTTAATAAAAAAAAAAAAAAAAAAACAACAACTGAGATTTATACATCATATGAAAGCTGAATAAACAAACATGAATGGATTTGGATGCGATATAACTATTTAAAAATCTGGCATCTGAAGTTGCACAAAAATAAATAAATAAAATAAGTTCTTAGCAATGCATATTACTTTAAAAATTATGTTTTTATATATTTACGGTAGGAAATATACAAAATATTGTCATGGAACATGAGCTTTATTTCATATCCTAAAGATTTTTTATTAAAAAAAGTAAATAATTTTGACCCATACAATGTATTGTTGGCTATTGCTACAAATATACTTGTGCTATTATGACTGGTTGAAATCGACAGGATACTATTTACAGCACAGTATACAGTAAGCAGTGTAAACATGTTTTCACTGTGGATGAGTGGATGTGTATATGAACACATATCTATCTGTGAATGTGTGCTGAGATATGTGTTTATATATAAAAGCATACACATGAGTCATTAGAGTTAATTTACGATCAAGATTGTAGTCCAAAGATTAAATGTAAATTCCCAGAAGGAATTCTGCAGACATTCTTGTTTGTCAAGTTTGTCTTGACCAATACACTTTCTTCTAGCTGGCCAGTCCTCCTGCAATGACAACAGGTTTCTTTGGCATTCCTTGTCTTGAATTCTCTATGTTTTTTTTTCTCAAAGAGATGTTTCCTGGTTTTCTGTTTATGGTACAAACTGGAATCTACTGAGTGGAATTTCTGAGTGTTCATTTTAATTCTCGTTTTATTTTAATTTTAGTTTAAGTTTGAGTCGTTTTGTGCTCATGTCATTTTTCTTAAACATATTTATGGAATGTTACAGTCCTGTTCCAAATGTACACCCTAGGTTTATTAGTACATTTTTAGTACAGGCATTATTACATAGGCATATAACTGGATTATTAGTACATAGGCATTTAACTGGGTAAAATTAGGTACTGACCCAGAATGCTTGAATCTATGAAAAATAATAGTGTTATGACACATTCCCATTGTGTTTAAACTATGGGCAGGTTTTATTGAGTTAATATTTGACAGTTTCCTTGCAGCTGCATATTTTAATATAAACACTTTAATGCTAATCTATTTAATGATATAAGCACCAAGCTATTTAATGTAGACTTAATATTTAATGCTGTGTATATTCAAGGTTAAAAGAAGGTGTAACGTGAGATACAATTTAGAAAACAGGTTAAGGCAGTACAGAAATGCTAGACTATAAAAGGAAGAAGGCAGTGACTGAGAGACAAAAGCACAAGCTGCTTCACACAGATTGCACAATTGCTTTGTGTGTGCTATTGATTGGTTTGAAGAAAAGAGACCATAAGGTTTAATACACTTCAGACTGATGAAGCAATGCTGGATATAACTTGAAGGATGAATGAAATGAGAGACTATGGAGGAACAAACAGCAAAGGTATGAAAAATAAATGCATGATGTAATAGATAAGATTCATTTGCAAAAAAAAACATTTAAGTTTTTAAATAGCACAAAAGGATCAAATATGATAAGATTTGTATGATATATAATATATATGGGATGTAAATATGGGATGTCACAAATATTGAAAAAAATAAATAATACAAGGTAGTACTACAAGTACTAAAACTCTCTTAAAAGTAAAGGTTTGTTTGGCATCAATGGAACCTTTAACACTCATGGAATCTTTCTGTTGCACATAAAGTTTGTTATAGTAGAAAATGTTTCTTTAGATTATCAAAATGTTAATAAAAAAGGTATATTTATAAGAACTGTTCAGTGAAAGTGCTTAATGCCATAAACTATGTCATAAATGCCATAATAATGCCATAACGTAATATTATAAGAACATAACATGTCTCTTTTCATGCAGAGCGATGTGAGAAACGGTCTGCGGAATGATATTCCACGACTGCAGTCTATGTTGGCAAAACTTAATCTAAAACACAAACATCCCAAAACAGACAATGTTAAATTAAACCCAGATACCGCCTGTAAAAGTATGTTTTACCATTATCTGGAGACTGAAGAAGGAATACAAAATGAAGAAGACAGGAAAGATAGCACGGTCGGGTCTGATGAAGATGAGGAGCAACCAACTAGGAGTTCTGAAACAGAAGATGGAAATGAAGCTGTTGAAAAGGTCAAAGAGCTTCCAGATGCGTTTCCTAAATGGGAGAGGAAGAGTTTATTCCCTGTCTCTTTGTCCATAGAAACTCAGGTGGCAAAATTAAGTCATCAGCGAAAAGAAAGTGAGCTTTTGGAGGACAAAAAGAGCAAAGAGATGGAAAAGCATGTGGATGGAGCTTCATTATTGCCTAACAATCAATCTCAAGAAACATCTGAAGACACATCTTACCTCTCTGTGTCCTCAGATAAAGTGGACTCTGCACAGGTGCGGTTGAAGCAAGAACCACTAGATGAACCTTGTTGTGGTTCTTCAAAACAGTATGTCAGTATGGATACGAGCAGGGTTCTAACCCATCAAACAGCTGTGAATGTTACAAGCAAGACAACAAGGTCCACTTCAGATCCAGTAACCCAGGAATCCAGTAAATCCTTTAATCCAGTAAAGGAAGAGAGACCCCTCTCAGCTCCAAGTATTTCAAACCTATGGGAATATGAAAAGTATGAAGATTTTGCAAACGCAATGCCAGCCGAAAGCTTCAGCAAAGCTGCTAAGATTTTGGGACAGGTTCATTCAGGCATGAGCATCGGAAATGTGGAACATGACAACTCGCTCACCAAAACGCAAAAGAAAGGAGTGAAAAACAAAATGAAGATTCTTACTAAAAAACTGATGGAAAAGCTTAAAGATAAAAATTATTGTGAGCACAATGGCAGAGGGAGCACCCAAGACAGTATGGAAGAAGGACAAAACGTATGTTTACTTCCTCATACTTCTATGACAGATCTCTTACACTAAGAATGAACGTAAATCAATGTTGTGACTTATAATTAACTTTTTTAGTTCATATTTAACTATTGCACTTTTCATTGGGAAGTTTTTCAAACCTAATCCCAATAATTGACCTTGCAGCTGAATTCCTTGGAGGTGGAAGTCGAGGCTCAAGATATTCCACCACCACTTCCACCGAAAATGGGGAAATATGTTTTCTTAGAAAGGTGGGACATGCTTAACACAACCATTAGTGTTATGTCAGTATTATTTCTATACTGTTATGGTATTTGTTCATTTTAATTCTCGTTTTATTTTAATTTTGTTTAAGTTTGAGTCATTTTGTGCTCTTGTCATTTTTCTTAAAAACATTTATGGAATGTTACAGTTCTGTTCCAAATGTACACCCTAGGATTATTAGTACATTTTTAGTACATAGGCATTATTACATAGGCATATAACTGGATTATTAGTACATAGCCATATAACTGGGTAATATTGGGTACTAACCCAGAACCTATCCTAGACCTAACCTTAATCTTATATGTAGTATTTTCTTAGACATTTCTTACATTGCAAGTACACGTACTGTAAAATAAAGTGCAACCAAAATATTTGTAAATAGCTTTACTTTTATTTAGTATTTAATTTCATATTCATTTCAATTAACTAAAACGATGCTGAATAGATTTAGGTTTAGTTTATGACAACAAAACTGCAAACCACATTTTTAGATTATGGAGAAATACTTTTGATAGAACAATTATACATTTCAGAAGAGAAACAGCAAAATTATATAGACTATATAGACATTTCTTTTTGGCATATGCATATTACCTTTTACGTGTTTCCACTTGAAACTTGGTTTTACAAAATCTACAACACTTCCTTGATTGTAGCATTGCCTAGTCAACCTAGTTATGAATCAGAGCCCTTATTTCTAGTTCTGTGACATTCCTTTTATCTGAAGTGACAGAACAAATCAAACACAAACATGCACATTGTAATAGAAAGCTGGGTTAAACTTCATTTTAAGGTGTACTTGTTACAGTGTAAGTAATTATACATTTAAGTACTGAGTAAAGGGTTATTAATTAACTACATATACTACATCGTTAGGGTAAGGGTTTGACTTTTGGTTACTTGCATACAATTATGCATAATTTATTGTTATTGTAATAGTATGTAACTTGTAACAAGGACTCTTAAAATAAAGTGTTACTGAAATCTGTTTCTCCTGCTCTTTAAAGCTGCAATATGTGATTTTTGTAATTGACCACAAGAGGGCGCATTTCCAACAATAACAAAGGCAAAGCTTGATGACGCTATGAAGCAGGTGACGATGGGAGATGTCGTTTTTAATGCGTTTTCACCATAGCAATGTATCTAAATTGGATAAACGAATCATGATCACAGATGAGGAAATTTATACGTTTTTGTATTACCTGTATATCTGATCGTATTATTTTATGTAATACCCCTCTCTCCCGGGTCCTCTCTGACGCTCCTCACACTCGCTCCATGTGGGGCTCAAACCTGGGTTTTCGGCATGGGAGGCGGACGCACTAACAAGGAGGCACAACACTACTCACTGGCCTCCATTACATATATTATCCCGTTACAACTTACAGCTATTTGTTAAATTATTTGTTGGGTTAATGTTGTGCAGTGTTACGTGTTTATGGTTAATACCGTGTTGTTTAATGTGCTCAAACCAATCGTTCTAAAAGTAAATTTGAACGAATATTTGCAAACAAATGACTAAATATATTTTTAACAACACATATCCGATTGTATTTAATTGTACTGCCATAATCTCGGTCACCGCACTTGATAAAAATCCTTACCTTAGTACAAAGAGCAATATAACTTTGTTTATAAGTGCTATTATTGAAACTGAAACAGTCCATTTGCCACGTTATGTTATTTTCTCACAGGTAACGTTATTGATAAAAAAATGCTACAGTGACAGAATGTACAGGCATGTGGTGTATTTCATATCTATTAAAAATCATCTTTACTGTTACTATTACGTTACTTGTACAATAACAAAATAAATGATTGATTTGCTTACCTGTCTATCAATACACTCGCGAGAGCAGAGTCTCTGTCAAGTCCAAGATTTTCGCGCAGCTCTCTCCATCTCGTAAACGCCTGCCCGATATTTATCCTGGTTTTATTCCTCCGTTTGTCACACAGTCTGCGTGTATCCGAATATGGACGCTTACGTTTTACTGGCACTTCAATACTCGCCAAAGAGTAATCATGATGCATAACAACGAAAACCAAACCATACGCGCGGCTATAACATAACCACCACTTCCGCATTTGACCATGTGATTTTCCGGTGTGGTGGAACATCACATGGTCTACACCAGAAACAAAGTATAGAGCGGACATTGCGTCACTGAGAGGCGACATTTCTTTTCCGGGACGGCCAGTTATTTAAAATCGGAATTTCTCTGAAATAAAAAAATCTTTGGAGACTTTTGAGATATTGTAAGTACACAACTGAGGAAATATATCACACTGTGCAAGTTATTTTCAGGAAATTTTATTACAAAATTCCTCAATATTAACGAACGGCAATGATCTTTCAGGGGATTAACGAGGGAAATATGTAGGCCCTGTCCACACGGAGACGCGTTTCTGTGTATACGCACAATTTTTTTATTGGATAGGCATTTCGTCCACACGGATCCAGCGTTTTCATCAGATGAAACCGCTATTTTTTGAAACCGGGTCCCAGAGTGGATAAATTTGAAAACGCCGTCTTTGCGTTTTCGTTTGGACGGCTAATCCGTATATTTTCTGAAACGATGACGTCATCAGCCCATGTCTCCCCCCTATTCAGACACCTCTTTGTAACAATACAGGAACAAAAGCATGAACAAACACTGAACGATTGTCTTTTTATTAACTAACATTAACACTGATTAATAAATGTATTGTTCCATGTTCGTTTGTGTTCCACGCGCAAGGTTTATGAGCATAGTCCAAGTCTTCTTCTCTGTTTTTAGTGTATCTCTGTGGCAGAATTACAGCGCCACATACTGGTCTGGCATGTATACTACATCATTATGCGGATATTTCTTGAGACGAGGAAAAAAAAGATCGGATTGGGGTAAGCTCCGTCTCCGTGTGGACGGGGCCGTAGCCTCTGGTGATTTCTCAGGTTGCACACTAAGTGCATTGTTAAAGGGATACTCCACCCCAAAATGAAAATTTTGTCATAAACCACTTACTCTCATGTCGTTCCAAACCCATAAAAGCTTTGTTCGTCTTCGGAACACAATTTTAGATATTCTGGATGAAAATGCTCTTTTGTGTCAGCCGCGCCATGGAACAACATGAGATGACATGATTAATGACAACATTTTCATTTTGGGGTGGAGTATCCCTTTGATTAAAATAAATGTATCATACTTTGAGGGAAAAAAAGTTTGAATTTACAAATAATACATTTAGGAAATAATTTTTTTTTTTTTTACGGTAAAACCATAAAAACTGTGCTTCAGATTCAGTTGACTTATTATATTGATCTAATATTTCTTGTCTTTCCGAGCAGAAGATTTACCCTAAAAGACTTCAAACTCAATCTTGAACCGATCAACTTAATGGAAGAAATATTCACAGGCAGCGAATGGCTCAGTTACTTGCCCATCAAAGAAAGTCCAATTGAGAAAGACACTAGTGATCAGTCACAAATGATCATGACAAATGATGTTCTCCAACCAGAAAAGGACATTCAGCTCGATGTTCCTCCTCCAATAGCAGAGCAGGACCAGTCAGAGGACATGAAGACACGAGAGGTGGACCAGTCAGAGGACATGAAGGTCAATCAAGAGAACAGTGTAGCAAAATTGAACAGTGACTTTGATGTAAAACAAGTGGAATTGGATGCAAACATATTTGCTATACCTAAGGCACTGCTAACAAACAATGCAAGAAAAAAAATTACTTGTGAGTCAAACAAATCAGATGACGTCAATAACAGTGTGAATATGTATATTATTCCCAAAAATGACTTACCGTTAATGAAAAGAAAGGCATCAGATCCGCTGGACTTATCAACAGTCAAGGTGGGGAACACTTTTGTACATTTTCTGTAGTGAAAGTAACTGGAATTTTATGTTAATATATGAGAGACTGTTTTTGTTTTAGCTTTATTTTATCTTAATAAGTGGAATAAATGGCAAAAAAAATTCTCTCTCTCAGTCATTTGAGTTGCTGGACAATTCTGCCCTTAAGAGTCGAATTCGTCTTAGCAAAAAGAGACACCACCGACCACCTAAAAAGCAAAAAAAAAAAAAAAAAAGGTAAGAAGAAGCTGAGGAGAGTTGGTATGAATTTAATGCATGAAAGCAATAAGCATGATATTTTTTTTCACTCGTTTTCTAGTAAAAACAGAAAAGTTGAGTGGCATATTCTACAAGATTCCCCAGGTAATACTGAATGAATGTCCTGTCAGCGCATCTTCAACACGTAACAGCATTCCCTTTTCCACATATCCTCCTCTGCATTTACCATCACGTCCATACCACTCCTGATCATACCACATCTATCCTCTGCATTTGTCAGGTCAGTAAAGTCATTAGTCTATGAAACCCAAAGCAATCTACAAACCGAGAAAGACCATATTACATAAAATCTATTACATCTGTTCATGTGATCATTGTATTAATAGTGTGCCTAGTTTTATACTTCCTTGTTAGATTAAAAGATACCTCGACTGTAAAGACTGGAAAATTACTGGTGTGCAAAAGATGGGGGACATTACAGTGGATAATTCATTTGCTAGAAAGAACTAACCTTTTTCACATAATTCAGTCATTAATGTAATGATTTGCTGTCAATATACCACTGCTGATGAACTGTACAGCACAGTAAATATTTTTATAGTCGTTATTATTATGCAATTATGCAAAATCCCATGTCATATTATTATGTTATATCATGTGTGTATCTTTTGCTGTCTTTAGATTCCACCAATGAATTGTATTGAATTGTAAATCACCAACATGTATCAAAATGTGTTTTCGCTTGAGTTCTTCCCTGAATTCAGTTTTGTGCTTATGAGAATTCTATCTAATGAAATATTGTATTCAAGTATTATGACTATCCAAGCTGTTTCAACTAATCATTTAGTTCCACAGAAATGTTAGCCTATGTTCAGTAACAGACTTAAAAGTGTTATCTGAATTGTTATTTTTTAGTTGGCTCAACCTTTACTGAACTATATTTATAGTCCACACAGCTAAAATGTTTTAATTGTCAAACATTTAGAGAACTACAGCAAGTTATCTCAGTTAAAATATAACCATTTACTCCATGTGTTTTATATGATTCAATTGTTAAACATGATTAACTGGTGTTTATCAATCACTACCCTTGTGAAAAAGAAGTGCACCTAAGTATACTTTTATAAAGTGTACTTATTGTGGAAATAATATACTTTAAAATAACACACATAAATGCTAATTAAGTATTTTATTTTCGCCGCTTAAGTACATTGTATTTGTAATTAATTTCAAATGTATCACATTTTAAAGTAATATTAAATGCAATAAGTTTAACTTTTGAGTGATTTTTTTCAACAACTCAAGCGGGACTTATGTGGCACTTTTTAGTACATCTTTGTATGTACAATTATATGTTCCTAATTGCTTCTAGTGTCTTTAAAATATGCTTAAAGTGTACTATTTATGTATTGACATGCAATTAATGTGAACTAAAATACACTTTAATGTCAGTTAACAATACACTCAAGTGTGAATTAAATGTAATGTTTTGACCACATAAATGCATATTATTTGTAATTAATATATATCAATATTACAATATAATATATTAATATATATAACATACATTACAATTTAAAGTTGCATTTAGTTTAACTTTTGAACCACTTAAGTGGGAATTTAGTATATTTTATATGTGATTTGAACTTCTGAATAAGCAATTAATGTGAACTAAAATATACTTCAATGTCATATATCTCTGGCAAAAAAGTTTACATTTAGTATATTAAATAATAATAATAACCTCTTAATAACCTTGTTACAATCAAAGCAAAAACACAAAATAGTAAACCCTCTAAATTTATTGACAAATCAATCTCTAAAACAAATACACAAAAATGCTTTTTGCTGATGCACAAGAAAAATCCAACACTATACAGTTACAATATTTCAACTCACTTATTAGAAACAATGCTAATTTCACCATCATGGAAAACATAATTCTGTAAGATGTGTAAACCTGTTTCCTCTTCGGGGACCTAAAAATGTCCACAAGGTCAAAATTTACTGGTATCACTATATTTGTGGAGTCAATTGGTTGCCATAACATATAGGATTACTTACATTTAATGAAAAAAAAAAGAATTATCTATTGTGGTGGGGTGTAGAAGGACACGACTCGAGGATGCAGGTAACCGCCTAACACCAACGCCTTTTCACCACCCTTCCCCTAATAAAATTTACCCTTCGGGGAACGGCCAACGCCAATGCCGATGGACTCTCCCGGATTTGGGCAGCTTTCACAGGTCTGTCAGGGTCCACTCCCCGCCCTCCCCCAATCTCCCCGCTTCTCCATAGGAACAGTACGATGCTTGGGGGGTGGGGGGTGGGGGTGACACATGTCCTGACGACAGCTCAGGACACCGTGGAATACCGTTGTTCCGGAGGAGGTAATACCTGAGCTCCAGGATTGCCCACTTGACGGCCAATACTTCCCTCTCCACCATGGAATACAGTTCTTCCGCGGGGGTCAGCTTTCGGCTTATGTAGATCACCGGGTGTTCCTCACCGTTGTGGCCCTGCGACAGGACAGCTCCCAACCCGGTGTCGGATGCGTCCGTCTGCAGCAAAAAGGGGCGGTTGAAGTCGGGGCCCTGTCGTAAGGGCTGACTTTATCCGGTGTAACGCCGCTTCTGTCTCGGGGGTCCACGGGACCTTCTCCGGCTGCCCCTTTCTGGTCAGGTCTGTCAGGGGAGACGCTAAGGAGTAGAAGTTAGGGATAAAGCAGCAGTAGTACCCCGCCAACCCCAAAAAGGCCCATACCTGCATCTTGGAGGTGGGCCGCGGCGCAGAAAGAATAGCTGCCACCTTCTTCTCTTGCGGTCTAATGAGGCAGCGACCCACCTGGTACCCCAGGTACTTAGCTTCGGCAAGGGCCATATGACACTTCCGAGGGTTGGCGTTCAGGCCGGCCCGGCGTGGTTCCAACAGCACCCTCTGCAGCCGCTCGAGATGGTCCTCCCAAGTCCCCGAATTTATGACATCATCAAGGTAGGCTGCCGCATATGCTTAGTGCTGCCATAGGAGGACGTCCATCAGTCGTTGGAAGGTGGCCAGGGCCACGTGTAGGCCGAAGGGAAGGACTCGGTACTGCCAGTGGTCATTAGGGGTAGAGAAGGCCGTATTCGGTTTGGCCTGTTCCGTCAAGGTGACCTGCCAGTAGCCCTTGGTGAGGTCGAGGGTCCAGATGAACCGGCAACGTCCAACAACTCATCGACACGGGGCATTGGGTAGCAGTCAAATTCGGAGATTTTGTTAAGGCGGAGGAAGTCGTTACAGAAGCAGAGGGTGCCGTCGGGCTTTGGAACCCTGACGATGGGGCTGGACCATGGGCTGTTTCAATTACCCCTAAGCTCAGCATCTCCTGTACCTCTTCCTCGATGGCGTGTCGCAAAGCCTCTGGTGGTGTGCGGACGTTGTACTCCAAGATGTTGGCGGCGCTGATTGGTGATAGCCCCATCCGGCCCAGGATCTCCTTCCATAACTCCACGTAGGAAGCGCTTTGTTCCGGGGGAAGCGCAAAATATGCTCGTTGAGCCTCTCCCGTTAGCAGTGGGGCCACAATTCGTGCCCATTCCTCCTGGGACATGCCTCTTGTGTGGCCCCGGTCTCGAACATCTGGAGATACGTCATTACGTCATCATGCACTGTCATCTTGGGTAGCAACTGCATTGCCTGGACACTGGGGTTTAGTAGCGGATTTCGCGGGGCAGTGGCGAGACGGAGCATGGCAATCTCACGTTCGTTTTCCCCTTGCTGGGAGGCCATGTGCTCCATGATTTGCTGCTGGCCGATGCTCACCGCGGTGAGGTGCTTCAGCAGTTCTTCCATCGTCGGGGGAGGAGCGCCACCTGGGAAACCAGAGAAGATGCGTGAGTCAAGGAGTGAGAAAAAAACAAACAAACAAACAAACAAACAAGTCCAACAGTGGAAACGCTGTGTGGAGAGGGGTCGTCGGTGTCTTCTTCACTGTCCTGCCTGCATTCTCCACCAGTGTAGCGGGGTGAAGAAGGACACGACTCAAGGATGAAAGTAAATTCCTAGATTTTATTAAGGGAAGGGTGGTTAAAAGGCATTTGTGTGAGGCAAAGTCTCCAAATTGCTGCCGTAGGAGGACGTCCATCAGTCCTTGGAAGGTGGCCGGGGCCACGTGTAGGCCGAAAAGAAGGACTCGGTACTGCCAGTGGCCACTTGGGGTAGAGAAGACTGTCTTCGGTTTGGCCTGTTCCGTTAAGGGGACCTGCCAGTAGCCCTTGGTGAGGTCGAGGGTCAAGATGAACCAGCAACGTCCAGCAACTCGTCGACACTGGGCATTGGGTAGCAGACAAATTCGGAGACTTTGTTAAGGCGGTGGTCGTCGGTGTCTTCTTCACTGTCCTGCCTGCATTCTCCACCAGTGTGGCGGGGTGAAGAAGGACACGACTCGAGGATGCAAGTAAATTCCCCGAAGGATGGATTTTATTAAGGGAAGGGTGGTTAAAAGGCATTTGTGTGAGGCAGTTTGGTGCTCGGTGCTCAGCTTCCTCTCCAATTGGTGCGCTGGTGTAGTGTAGGTCCGTGCTGTCCCATGTGTGGTGGGGCTGGCGGTCACACACTGCTCTCTGCAGAAACAATAGAGTACAGGGGTATAAATAACCAGAGCTTGATGGGGCGCAGGTGTGGCCACTCAGCCCGTGACGAGCAGGTGCAGTTGTGACTACTTGGTTTCCAGGGCGACGCTGACGAGAGCTCGGGACATGTGTCACACTATCCATGTACAACAAACAAGACCTTATCGTAAAACATTACCAAAGTGGGTTACTTGTACCCCTGGTTTCACAGACTAGGCTTAAGACCAGCCCCAGACTAAAATGTAAGCTGTTTCAACTGAAAACTTGCACTGACTGAAAAATACCAGTGCCTTTGTTTTGTCTCAAGGTGCACACCATTAATGTTTTTTCTAAGGCATGTCAAGGAAAATGACTTAAATGTCCTTATTGAACTATGATCCTGGCTTAGTCTAGGCCCCATCTGTGAAACCAGGCCATTAGTTCTCAAACCTTTTCTAGCCCCAACATTAAAAAGGACTGAAAATTTTCTTCTAAAATCTTAATCCAGCATTAGTGAATGAAAGTTTGACTAAATAAATTAATAAAAAAAAAGGAACTCCAAATGAACTTGCTGGGACGTGCTGTCTGTCAATGTCCGAGAAGCTCTCCATCGGAAGTAAACTTCATGTGTCATGAAGCTGCACACCATCTCTCCACAGTTTGTATGAATGGAAAAACTATCCAAAGAGGCAGAAAAGTTAAAAAAATTCCTTGAGGAAAGAAAGAAGAACAATTGTTATGAAACATATACAGCTATTATAAATGGTTCAGTTGAGGGAAAGCAACAGACAAAGTTGCAGTCCAAAGTTTATATACACCTTGCAGTATCGACAAAATGTTAATAATTTAAGCAGTAAGAGGGTAGAGGTAGAATAATTAAAAAAATACAATTACTACCCTGAGGAAGCAGTATATTCAGCAAGGTGTGTGTAAACTTTTGACCACATCTGCATCACCTAAGAGCTGAATTAATGTTACCTTAATCATCAGGGCAACATGGTGGTAGAATACTGGGAGATGTTCCTTCAGATTTCCCATAAACAGCAGAATTCCACTGACCACACCATCTTCATTGACACTGGGCTTTAAAAATAGATTACATTTTTACAAACATTCATTATTCCTACTTTACGGGGAATAAAACCGAACTCTTCCAATTGCCAAAAATATATAAATATCCCTTTTTTATTATTATATACAAAAAAAATTTATCTTGCCTGGCAAGCTTCTCTCACACATCTTTATGAAGGATGTTCCTGTATGTACCACGGATGGCAGAGAAAAGCTACAGTCCTCATCCTTTGGTTTGTTACCTGTAAAATATATGTTGATTAGAAGGGGGTCTGTAAATGCACAGAATGGAATTTATTACTTGCAAATGGAAAGATTCAAAGCAGTTCAAATCCATAGGGATACTGACTTAATATAGCACTTTTAGCTTGTCATGTGTGAGCTGACTGGTCAACAAATCATGAAAAACTTCTAACATCACCTTTTGAGTACTGGTCTGTGTCTCCACATTGTATCTCCAGTAACAAAACTGTACTGATCCTGCAAAAATTAATAACTCCAGATAAGTAGAAACATATCACATTGCAAACACAGGCAGTAACGGAACATCTCGTTCTTCAAATGCAAAAAGAAAAAAAGAAAAAACAGCATTATTTCTAGAGGTAGCTGATATATTGAATATTACTGGTGGTCATTGTATCGATTATGTATATTAAATATTACAAGATCAGATCTCTGAATTTTGTTCAGTAGCGCCAATTGTTTTTAGTCCACGCACGCGATCACATTTCGATATCAGAATGCAGTCAGAGATAAATTATGTGATTAATTCAACCTCCTGAGTTCATATAGCAGGAACTGCCACGTTCTGGTGAAAGCCACACGAATGGCAAGACTAAATTAAGGATAAAGAAAACGTATATGAAGATATACTTGATTTGTCATCTGCATAATGTCTCATCTGTACTCATCCAAACGTGATGCTCCGTTGTCCTCTTCTTGTTTGTTTCTTCTCTCACACATCACAGTTAATACAAACATGGCGCACAGCACATTTGTCAAAATCTGCTGAAGTAGTGCGCCATCATGACGTAATATTTTGGAGCATTTTCCATTTCTACTCAAGTTCAAGTTGTTCTAATTCGTTGGTTAGACTCATCACCTAACTAAAAGTAATTTTTACCGTGCAGTTTAGCCTATATTAGAAACCAAATGTAGTCTATTTGAATCCAAATTCATTTGGTTTAGATTCGTTAAACTTTTGCTTGCAATTAATGCACTTAAATGTGTGTTTAAGTGACTTAGAACAACATAATGATATTGAAAGTATTCTGTACACAGATGCAAATTATGGTACTATTACATACAAATACAGTACTTTCAGAGAATATTATGTAGCAAATGTAATTCATAGAGCAGGAGCTGGTGATGAAAATTTCAACAAGTTTTATTGGAGTATGCTGTATAAGAAAGTGTATTAATTTGGTGCCACTGGAAACAAGGCACATAGATATATGGTGCATTCCAATCAACAAAGAGTGTCCTACAGTGGACTCAACATATGGAAAGACACTGTAACATATAAGCCATATTACTATCTATTTTCTTGGTACTAGTTTTTATTTTTTAGATACTAGTATATTTTCTATTAAGTACTAGTACTTATTCATTAGGTACTAGTACTTATTCTTTAGGTGTTAGTGTTTATTCTTTAGGTACTAGTGTCTTTTTTAAATTACTAGTAGCCTACTTATTCATTATATATTAGTACTTAACCATAAGATACTATTTATTCCAATAGTGACTTGGACTAGTACTTATCTTTTAGTAACTTTTTAGACCAGAGATATCCTGAACTTAACAGGTACGAGTAGAACTGTTTACTAATGCTGAAATTCCCTCATGTGAAATGTATTTAAATGGGTCATTATTTAAATATAAAAAATGTAACGTTAGTTAGAAACGCCAAACTGTCCTTGCAAAGATCAAACTGCATCACTTCATGGAAACAGCCTTTGTGCCACAGATGCATTGTAGGCTACTGGTTCAGGAAACAGTTAAGGAACATGTGCAGCAAACTGTTCTGGAACTGACTCATAGTTGTGTCTTCTTTTGGCCAAAAAAAGAAGTTTCGCTTTCACAACGAAACACACAGTATCTCCTCCACAACATGGAGTCTACAACAGCTAATAAAGGTTACACCATCTTTCTTTGCGTAAACATCTGGGCGTTGTTATGCAAATCTTCCAACGTCTGACGTACAAGTGGAGGCATGTTAGAATGAGCCCTTTTAGGAGGGTGTGGTTAACTCTTAACTTTTATCAAGAATATCTCTTTGGATTTGAGACTTTAGTCTTTGCAATTTTACAGTTCTTCTTTGTGCACCAAGAGCTTGTAACACTCACAACAAAGAGAATGGAAAATTTGAAATCGCAACATATGACTTCTTTAAGGAGTACATTTGCCAATAAAGCAAAATCCCTCCTGGTGAGTTACTGACTTACTGTCATAAAAATTCTTCAGTAAATGCAATGGTAAAACAAGCGTCTTATCTTTTTAATTCATCTTATATTTTGGGGATTGAAAAACACAAATCTTGATACAGTCTTTTGATTATTAAACTTAAAATGATTTTATTAACTAAAAGAGAGAGAGAGAGAGAGAACTGTACGTTGCAGTGTCACAAGGCGGCGCTGTTGCTCGTTCAACAGGCCAAACAGCGCTTAGATCAGATTGCCTCAAAGTGATTCTCAATCAATGAATAGTGCACATTTATGCCAGGCGATTGCTTATGAACTCGAGTTGATGAATTATGGCAATGTCTACTTTATGTCCTTTATATAATATGTTTTAGACGGTTGTAAAAATGCATATTTTCTCATCTGAAGGATCAGCACGCAATATAGACATTTCAAAATAATGTTTATAATTAAAAGTCATGCGTTTATGTATTTTGGTTAAACAATTAATTTTATTTAATTTAATTTCCATTTCATTCATAGTAAGTTATTGTAGTTTCTGGCTGTTAATCTTTCCCAAAATAAGAAAAGACTAAAAACATTTTTTGACATATATTATTCAGTAGGCTATATATATATATATATATATATATATATATATATATATATATATATATATATATATATATATATATATATATATATTTTACTATAGTATCAGTAAAATCTGTGTCCCATCCACTGAGAGAGAGGCACTACATATATAACAAAGGAGAACTCTACCATTATATGCTGTAATTTTGCGTAATTTACAATCCTTATGATAATACATAATATTAGTATGCAATTAAATGTAATAGTGTAATTAAAATAAATGTCAATAAATTAAAATATTGTTAAAAATCAAACATTATTTGTTTTCTGTCACATAGTAGACCATTTTTGTGGCGTTGGTAATAGGAGGATTTTCCAGCCGGATACAAGCGCAAGTACATTTCAAACCTGTGGGAAGCACTGATGTAATTTTGTAAATATACAGGTCCATCTCAGTAAATTAGAATGTCATGGAAAAGTTCGTTTATTTCAGTAATTCAACTCAAATTGTGAAACTCGTGTTATAAATTAATTAATTGCACACAGAATGAAGTATTTTAAATCATTGGTTCTTTTAATTGTGATGATTTTGGCTCAGATTTAACAAATTAGATTATGGTGACATGCCAATCAGCAAATCAACTCAAAACACCTGCCAATGGTTCCTGAGCCTTCAAAATGGTCTCTCAGTTTGGTTCACTAGGGTACACAATCATGTGGAAGACTGCTGATCTGACAGTTGTCCAAAAGACAATCATAGACACCCTTCACAAGAAGGATAAGGCACAAACATTCATTGCCAAAGAAGCTGGCAGTTCACAGAGTGCTGTATCCAAGCATTTTAACAGAAAGTTTAGTCGAAGGGAAAAGTGTGGAAGAAAAAGATGCACAACCAACCAAGAGAACTGCAGCCTTGAGGATTGTCAAGCAAAATTAATTCAAGAATGACTGTGTGGTCTTCATTGCTAGGAAAGTTTTTGGTTTAAATTGTGTGTGTCTTACCCTGGTAATTACGTGCTGAAAGTGGCCCGGAACTGCCCAGTTTCGATCGGCTAAATAGTGAGGCGTGGCCAGCTGACTTCAATTACAGGTAATCAAGGCAAGGAAAGGCAAGTTTATTTATATAGCACATTTCGTACACAATGGTAATTCAAAGTGCTTTACATAAAATAATCATGAAGAAAAATAATAACAAAAATCAAGGGTGTAACTTTGGTTTGAGAAGTGGGGGGGACACAAAATGTGGAAAAATGTTTTCGATTTGAATCCCATTTCCTCCATTTACATACAGTTAGGGACTATGGTGATACAAAATCCAGGAAATAATTACGTTGTTTATAATGATAAATTCTGCCAAAAAGAATAATAGGCTACTATGTACAAGAAAAAGATGTCTTACTTTATTTATTGTTGAATACCCAAGACTTGAGAAAATAATTTTATAAAGGCAAAAACGTTCACTAAAAAATTTCCGTCTCACCTATGAAATATGAAAATGTGCTAGCCTGTTTCTGACATGACATAATTAAAATTAATTAC
Organism: Carassius auratus; assembly: GCF_003368295.1. Classification (NCBI taxonomy): domain Eukaryota; kingdom Metazoa; phylum Chordata; class Actinopteri; order Cypriniformes; family Cyprinidae; genus Carassius; species Carassius auratus. The sequence goes on along the minus strand of NW_020525486.1, from coordinate 70,965 downwards.
CTGACCCTTTACAAAGCACATACCTGCAACTCTGAGCTACTTGTCCCTGTCTCACCCTCCCTGTCTTTAAACCGCTTCACCTTTTAATCATCAGTTAAGCTTCACAGACCACATTGCTACAACGACCCGGTCCTGCAGGTTTGCCTTATACAACATTAGGAAGATTAGACCCTTCCTGTCAGAGCAAGCAACCCAACTTCTTGTCCAAGCTCTTGTTCTCTCCAGACTGGACTATTGTAATGCTCTCCTGGCGGGCCTTCCTGCATGTACTGTCAAGCCTCTGCAAATGATCCAGAATGCAGCAGCGAGGGTTGTCTTCAATGAGCCAAAAAAAGCTCACGTTACTCCTCTCCTCATCAGGTTACACTGGCTACCAGTAGCTGCTCGCATCAAATTCAAGGTACTGATGCTTGCCTACAAGACGACCACTGGCATGGCACCAACTTACCTAAACTCACTGGTTAAATCTTATGTGCCCTCCAGAAGTTTGCTCTCTCCAAGTGAACGACGCCTTGTGGTGCCATCCCAAAGAAGTTCAAAATCACTCTCACGGACCTTTTCCTGGACTGTGCCCAGCTGGTTGAATGACCTCCCAATCTCAATTCGTCGAGTCTTTACTCATTTTCAAGAAACATCTAAAGACTCATCTTTTTCGCCTGCACTTAACCAACTAACACTAGCACTTTTCCTTTTCTTGTCTTTTCATTTAATTAATAATAAATAAAAAAAACCTGGCTATGTGTTCTATACTAGACTAACTGAGACTTGTCATGACACGTGTATACTGTTGTTGTTCTCTTGTTGACCTGACTGCTTCTATTGTTCTCATTTGTAAGTCGCTTTGGATAAAAGCGTCTGCTAAATGATTAAATGTAATGTGAGTGAACTTCACAAGGAATGGACTGAGGCTGGGGTCAAGGCATACAGACGTGTCAAGGAATTTCCTGAACCACAGACAATGTCAGAGGCATCTTACCTGGGCTAAGGAGAAGAAGAACTGGACTTTTGCCATTGGCAAAAGCACCAAAAGCTGGTTGAATGACCATGGTGTTGGTGTGCTTGACTGGAACTCGATAGATTCTCTTGAACTCATAGAGAATCTATGGGGTATTTTCAAGAGGAAAATGAGAAGCAAGAGACCAAAAAGTTGAAGGCCACTGTCAAAGAAATCTGGGCTTTCATGCCACCTTAGCAGTGCCACAAACTGATCACCTCCATGCCATGCAGAATTGAGGCAGTAGTTAAGGCAAAAGGAGCCCCTACCAAGTACATTTACAGTAAAAGGCTAACAGTTTTCTGTATTTATTTAATTGGTTTTATGAAGTAATTTGTGGAGATAGTGATTTGGTGGGTTTTTGTTAAATGTGAGCCAAAATCATCACAATTAGAAGAACCAAAGACTTAAACTACTTCTGTTTGCATTGAATTTATTTAATACACGAGTTTCACAATTTGAATTGAATTACTGAAATAAATGAACTTCTCCTTGACGTTCTAATTTATTTAGATGCGCCTGTAGTGGCCTAATGTATTTGTTGGTCATCGAGTGACCTCTGGTGGCAGGATGGAGAAGACACCAATTTTATTATTTTATTTCAAGGAGGGGTAGCTGCAGCCTTATGGAGCTTTTATTATGACAAAATGATTTGAATTTGAATTGGGTAAATATGAATTATTTGCAAGTGAAATCTAAAAAAATTGAATTTTAGGTGGTAGTTTAAATAGTTCTGAATTTGATTTTTTTTAAACGAATATTGAACATTTGAAATTTAACAAACTGAAATGTTTTAATGGCTTTATTTTATAGACATGTATTTTCAAACAGCTAGTTTTTTTGTTCTGAATACTTATACTGCAAATATTCATTTAAAAAAAATTCAGATTCAAGTTTTCAAGATGAAGAAATTCGGAAAATTTTTCTAAAATTCAATGTCAAGAATTCAAACTCAAAAATTCAGATCTTACAGAAAGTAGGTCACAGGTCATCCACAGGGAAGAGTAGATGATCTCAGAAAAGTCGAACAGTGCATTTTGGTCAATTGGGGACTACGGAAGTTTTCCAGCGCGAACGTGGTGGTGGTTCAAGTTCAAGAGGTTGCCACTCTCTGACTCTGATCATGAATCACCCGGTGTTGTGTTATATTCGGTTCCGTGAAAAAATGTTCCTGTGGCCGGAGTTAACAGGAATATTCATTAGTTCCCTTATTGTGGGCGTGTCCTTGAAACAACGTGCAAACGAATGGAACTGAAAATGTGCACGCTCGTCAAATCTCTATTTGATTTAATGGATTATTTTGAACAGGTAAGGAAGAGTCAATGTTAAGTGTTAATTAGCATTAACTGCAACAGTGCCAAAACAATGGATAGTTTGTGTAATATGATAAATTGTCTTTCACGTTTTGCTTGATTGATTACAGGCACACAGAAAAACAATCAATAAATTTTTTTTTTAATTTAACCTATTTTACCTAATTTTTACTTGTTGGTGTATTTCGCTTTTTATGCATTTCATTTGTGGGGCTTTTTTTTTAATAATAGTTTGCTTTGATTAGACTACCTAGTTGTTATTGGAGAAAAACTAGTACAATTTGTATACAAAACCTGAAATAAACCACTACAAATGTATCTGTGTCTTAATAAAATCGGTGTGAGCATCCTGTGTCATGCTTTCTTTAATCTTTGTTTTTTTATAACCAGTTTTTACCAGCCTTCACAGCCCCATAAGTGTATTTATTATTATAAATGCAAATTTACTCCTGTCACATATTTTATCCTATCACTAAGATTTTAAAGTCATGCAACACTGAAACAACATGTGAGTTAATTTTTATATTTAAATGAACAGTTTTTAAAATGGACACATTTTTCTTTATTGCATTGAGTTAACAGTCAAATACAGAGCTTAACGGTTTAGACAATCTGAGAAAGAACTACTAATAATACATATAATAATAATAAATATCATAAGAATACATTGTATATGTATGCCTAAACATACAATGTGTCTGTTCTTTGACCATAGGCACTGAACAACAACCTCATCATGTCATGTCTAAGAATAGTGAATAGTGATCCATTGTGTAAATAATATTTAACATTTGAAAATCTTATTCAAAATTGTTTTTCACATTTTACAACTATTACATACAATGAAACCCAAATGTTTCTTTGTCAGCCAAACTCTGTTCTCCTGTCGCTTACCGAAATTAATATCCTCTGAGATATATTAAAGTTAATATTTCAATAATTAAACAACACTCTTTAATGTTGACAGTTCTCTGATGTGTATTAATAGTAACATGGCATGCAGGTTAACAAACAACATGCTATCTTTAAGTATGTTTACGGTTAATTATACTCAAAAAACAATATTGTAGATCACAAATATAACATTCATTAAATGTTACTATGACAAGTACAGAAGTAATTGCTTTATGAATTTAACACAAATAAAAAAGACAAGGAAAGTTGTGTTAAAGTATGCATGGAATGAAGCAATGCAAAATGAGGTGAGTGTCTGAGATATTTATGGTCTCTGGATGAGAACAGCCTCCATGTATGTCCAGTTCATACAATGATCAGCTACTGTACCAGTGACTTCAGCTCTCTCATCAAGTCTGAAACAGAGAGTGACTTTACATGATGATCAATATATGTGGAAACATCACAAAAGCAAATCAAAGCATATTATAACATTGGTGATGATGAGACACATGATTTCTTATCCAAATGTAAAAATAATATTCTTGGAGTAGCTGCTGACCTATGTCCAAGAAGACTGCATCAGAACAATACTTTAAGGTTTATGCACCGTTTTATATATAACCAATTAGAAGTTAGAGTGATTACAATAGACATTTTCACTGCAAGAAAATTGTTTTCAGTAGTCTATGTATGTGACTTATTTAGGTAACAGAAACACTGGCTACATACAAACTAAACTTTTTATAAATGACACAGGATAGCTAGCCTATAGCTATGTTTATTAGGCGGCATATATATTTGTTTCAAGCATCGTCATGAATACATTGCAGTAATAGTCACCAGTAGCCTATCTTAGCTAATCATACTATTCAAACAGCAATTAATGCCCCACAAATGAAATATATAAAAAGCTTAACAAAAAAAAAAAAAAAAAAAGATTAAGAAACTATATATCCCAAGGTTAGCATGTGTTATTCGCATGTGCCTTCAATCAAGCAAGCAAATCAGCTTACAGACGATTAATATTACACAAACTGCATTGTTTTGACACTGTTACAATGATTCAGTGCTTAAGATAGACACTTCGTTACCTGTTCAAAATAATCCAAGTATCGTTTTGAGGAGCGTGCACTGATCAGGGAACCAATGCATGTTCATGTAAACTCCACCCACGGGAACAGTTTTTCACGGGAACCGAATATTACACAACACCGGACGCGAACGGTGCGACGCGACCCGTGAAATCCCCGACAGCACACGGATTACCCATCTTATTTCTGACCTAGTCCCAGATCTTTGCAACAGTCGCTTCAAGCACTGGGTTGCGTCACGCCGCTCGCGTCCTGTCTGTGTAACTTAGGCCTAGTAGACACGGTGGCGTTCTAATCAATTTTACACTAAATAAACTTTAAAACAAACATCAGAGATCGCTTAGACAAATGTCTCAAGTGCTGAGAACGCTAACCTAACATATAAACACAAAATCATTTATGTTTAAGAATCACTTACCCCCGGGCGATTCATGATCAGAGTCAGAGAGTGGCAACCTCTTGAACCACCACCACGTTCGCGCTGGAAAACTTTTCTGAGATCATCTACTCTTCCCTGTGGACTTAAACTTGAATCTGATTTTTTTTAAACTGAATATTTGCAGTATAAGAATTCAGAACAAAAAAACTAGCTGTTTGAAAATACATGTCTATAAAATTCAGCCATGAAAACATTTCAGTTTGTTAAATTTCAAATGTTCAATATTCGTTTAACTAATTAAACTACCACCTAAAATTCAATTTTATTAGATTACAATTGCAAGTAATTCAAATTTACACAATTCAAATTCAAATCATTTTGTCATAATAAAAGCTCCATACAGCCTGGAGCAATGGGCGTGCCAAAAGGTGGGGGGTATGCCAAAAGGTTTCTCGTTGGTGAAACGAAAGGTAGGGGGCATGCCAAAAGGTAATGGAAAGCTGGCTGTTAAAAAAAAAAAAAAAAAAAAAAAAGGATAGCGAGCCATATACTCTTAATCGCAGATTAAAAGGAAGCCATAAATTCAACATAATAGTATAAAATCAAATGTAATTCTTCCAAGGTAAAAACGGCGTTAATGATATTAAAAATATTATTTTACATTACTTTTGAAAGTACCTTCAAAACTTCATGGCGCGTGTTACTGACGTCATCACCTCCACAAGTTTAGTCTTGATTTATGAATAATCACATTTTAATTATATATTTAAAAAAAATTACACGTATTTTTCGAGAATACATCTCTTAAAACGGTTAGTCGCACTAGCTGTTCTTAAGTTAAAGTCAAAAGTTGTATTTGTTAACATTAGTTAATGCACTGTGAAGTGAACTAACAAGAACAAACGAACAGCTGTATTTTTATTAACTAGCAAAGTTTAATAAATACTGTATCGAATGTATTACTCATAGTTAAATGTTAGTTAATACATCAATGTCAGCAAATGAAACCTTATTGTAAAGTGTTACACTAGAAAACTAGGTTTTGCCTGATAGAGAAAAATAAATATGACAAAAACACTAAATCATCAAATGTAAAAATTTGTTAGAAGAATTTAGTAACCTTTAGTAACTAAGCAAACAGACACAGCTTTATCCACTAAAACATTTATTTAGCTTTCAGTTTTACTCACCAATTAGATAGATAGATAGATAGATATACCACTCATTCATTCATTCATTCTGTAGTAGCAGTCCATAGAACAGAATCAAACTTTTTGTCTGAATAGAAAGCTGTGAAGACGCCCTTCTTTCAAAGACCACAGTATCTACAGCATCATACATCTGCTGAGCTCCAACTCCACTCTGTACGTCTTCCTTACATCTGCACTGACAGACTTCCAGTCAACCATACCTACACAAGAGAATAAACTCATGTTGAGAGAATCAAACAAAAAGTAACCAATAAGTAGAATAAAAATCAAATAAAAAAAGACTGCAAGTGTTGTCACTAGTGGAAGCGCAAGAGTCTGAGAGTGCAAGTCTGCAGCCAGATCTTTCTCCATTATATTATAATACAACTGTACTACTGACTCTTCACTGAGTACCAAATGTGCATATGCTTCCTGTGCATGGTTTCTAAAAGAATGGAATCCCAATAAAGTTGACTGGCACTCATCTATACCACGGGTTATACTAATATTTGGTACATGTGCATGTACAACTACAACTTGTTGGATTAACTGTCCTTGTGAGTGCACTTTGGGCAATGATAGAGTTGAGGCATGAGGAGCTAATAAAAAGGCTAATCATTCCGAGTAAAGTTACTGACAGTGCTTGTCTCCATCTTCTAATGTTGAGAATGTCCCTCTGAAGGAAAGTCAGTGTCTTTCTCAGGTGTGTTGGATATGCAATGTTGAAAGCAGAATACATACAGAAGGCTGTTGATGGCTTAATCAAGGCTGGTGCACTGACACATGTCTATTCCATCTTCTGTCACCACACCCTCCTCCTGTGATTGCCATTTTACAGTCAGTATCCATCAGGTGTATGGTAGCAAAGGGTTTAACAGGGTCCCCCTACATAAAAATAAATACATTAATAATAATAATAATAATAATGAGGAAAAAAATAAAAACACTTTTCAAATTCATCAAATTCTGTTCCATCCTCAGACAATTAGAACACAATTATACACTGATAAATCTGACACTGTTTTCTAAAACTATTGTTTAAAAAAATTTAACAGATGGGCTAAAAGGGTACAGAAGATAAAAAATATTACACGAAAAGATTTTAAACAAGATATTTTACAGTTAATGATTTTTTTTTTTTTTACTATACTCACTCCAGCAGGTGTCCTGAAGTATGAGTATTTTTTGAGTACATCCTCCACAGACATTCCTTCCGTGGTTCTCAGCGTCTCCAGGAGAATATTTGTGACGTGTGGTCTTTGACAGTCGAGGGGTCTGGATGTGTTTCTGAAACTCACTTCGTAGCACATTCAGATGGGCCTCAACAGACACTGAATCCACCCCAACACAAGTTTATTTATATAAATGTTCTTAATTAGTTGTTTATTAGCATACAATAATAAAATTAAATATAAAAATATTAATAAAATATTACATTAAATGTCTAATACTAGGGGAGAGTGGGGTAAGATTAGCCATTTTAAGATAAGTTCAAATGATGCAGAAGTACAATGAAAGTATCTATCCTATCCTAATGAAAATATATAAGTACTAGTATCTAATAATAAGAACTAGTATCTTATGAATGAAGTACTAGCAACTTTACAAAAAACACTAGTACTTAAAGAAAAAACACTAGTAACTAAAAAAAAGCACTAGTACCCAAAGAAAAAGCTCTAGTACCTAAAAAATAAACACTAGTAGTTAATGAATAAGTACTATTACTTAATGGAAAATATACTAGTATCTAAAAAAGTACTAGTAAGGTTAAATTAGATACTGGTGCATTTTATAGATTAAATGTTAAAACGACTTGACATACTAAACATGGAATTCACTCACCAGTCAGTGCACATCACACCAGTACTGCAAAAAGATGCACTAAATTAGCACATTGAAAAAGAAGCTGAGGTTCTGGAATTTTTATTGAATTTACCTGTGATTGGTTGCAACAATCAAAAGGAAACCATCATGTTTACAGGTTAAGCATTAAACAAATAAATTTCGTATACAGACTAAATAAATTAAATGTCATGTAAAAAATAGCTACAGGCATTTATTATTCAGTTTAAGTCTTATATATTGTATATGACTTTATGTTAAGGTCATAGGTCATGTCAAAATATTTGTCAACTGGAAATATATTTCAATGTGTTGTTGACTTAATCAACAGTACTGTTGGTTTCTTTTTCTGTTTGAGTCAATGTCCTTTCTAAGCACATCTACTGACCTCTGTGCAGCTGTCATGAACCATCTATAATACAAAGACGGGCCAAAATTAGCTTGTAATGACCAACAAATACATTTCTAAATGTCTTTTTAGCACATTTTTTACCATCCTATACCTAAATACATTATTATACATTTAAGCCTCTAAAAGGGATGTAAACAAGACAAAGTTTATATCAAATATACTACTTTTAGCAGTTTTGTCATGTTGCAGCAATAGTGAAAAAAGAAATTAGATGAACTAATGCTTTTTGCAGCATAATGCTGGTTAATCACACACAGCTTATGAAATCAGGAGGTGACATTTTTAAGGATGCTTCATGTGTTAGAAGTAACTCTGATATTAAGATGTGACAGTAAAATGTGAGAAAAAATGTGAGAGAAAGAGGAAGATTGTGAAAATCAAAGGGATATTGTATGGCTGGATTAAAAATTATCAAGAAAAATTATCTTGTTAAATACTGAAGTTAACAGAAAACCTTTACACTTATCATGTGTCACATCATGTGTTCACATCTTTTTATGTCAAGAGTCAAGAGGCATTTATTTGTCATTTGCATAGTTAACGCTGGGGAAACTGGGCATTGAAATGCTTGTGATGAGGCTCAGACTAGAGCTGTAATCGGGCCTTAAAAGTTTGGCCCGACAGGACCCGAGCCCGACAAGTAAATTTTGATTGACAGCTTTTTAAAAGCCCGACCCAGTTTACAGCCGACATTATTCAAATGTGCGCACACACACAACTCTTTTGCCTTTTGTCAAGAATGAGTAATTTATACATGTTTTAACATAATTTATTAATAACTAACATAGACTAGGCCACTTGAAACTTGGAATAAAGAAATAAAATAAGTCCTCTGTAACATCTTATATCTCTGCACTCTTTATGTCTTTTTTAAAAAATTAAATTAAATTAAGATACATTTTAAATTAAGATGGGTATTTGGCAGTAACGAAATTAAGATAAAGTCTCCGCTGGATTTGCTTCGCCACCAGCAGCTGACATTTAATAAAAGAATAATGCCAACATTAGTGTAAATACTCTGTCCACATAATGCATTTAAGACTCAATTAATATTTAGTTATCATTTGAAAAACCTTTACTCACAGAGATTAGGCTAAGCCTACATGCTTAAGTGGTAGCAAAGGGTTTAACAGGGTCCCCCTACATAAAAATTGAAAATAAATACATTAATAATAATAATAATAATAAAGAGGAAAAAAATGAAAACACTTTTCAAATTCATCAAATTCTGTTCCATCCTCAGACAATTACAACAATTATACACTGATAAATCTGACACTGTTTTCTAAAACTATTGTTTAAAAAATTTTAACAGATGGGCTAAAAGGGTACAGAAGATAAAAATATTACATGAAAAGATTTTAAACAAGATTGTTCTGCCACCCCAATGCACCTTGCATATGTTGACAGACAGATAACTCCTCTGCCAATCACCACACTGAAGCAGATACCCAGTTCACTTCGTTTAATGGATGACTGGAAGTAGTTAAAACTGAAAGGAAAATATGATACAATAAACGTATTAATTTAAGTATACAGACTAAGGAATTTAACACAAATTGCTAGTATACAATGGCACATATGAAATAACAGTGAATAGGACTGCATACATGGATGTGAAATAAACTTACATCTCAAACTGTATACTACCTCACTTCCAATTATATCAAAATGAGTGATTAATAATAAGTAAACATAGCAGCATAGATAACATGTGTGTGTCTGATAGTTAACGCATGGTAAATGCACAGTACACATATGTATAAGGATCAGAATGAAATTTTAACATACAATCAAACATAGTTGAATCATTCCTTAACATAAATGTACATACCAACGATAACTCCCAAAAGACAAGAAATGTAACAGATTGCTAAGGATGAGAGCACACTAAAGGACAGCTATCTTCCACAGGGCAGGCTGAAGCTGGTCTAACATTGATGATGTCATCAAGTCACTGCTCTTAAAGGAGCCAGCACTTATCCAACTTAACATCACATAAAGACAACACAAAGATATTTTACAGTTAATTATTATTATTTTTTTTTTACTATACTCACTCCAGCAGGTGTCCTGAAGTATGAGTATTTTTTGAGTACATCCTCCACAGACATTCCTTCCGTGGTTCTCAGCGTCTCCAGGAGAATATTTGTGACGTGTGGTCTTTGACAGTCGAGGGGTCTGGATATGTTTCTGAAACTCACTTCGCAGCACATTCACATGGGCCTCAACAGACACTGAATCCTCCCCAACACAAGTTTATTTATATAATTGTTCTAAATGAGTTGTTTATTAGCATACAGTAATGAAATTAAATATAAAAATATTAATAAAATATTACATTAAATGTCTAATACTAGGGGAGAGTGGGGTAAGATTAGCCATTTTAAGATAAGTTCAAATGATGCAGAAGTACAATGAAAGTATCCTATCCTAATGAAAATATATAAGTACTAGTATCTAATAATAAGAACTAGTATCTTATGAATGAAGTACTAGCAACTTTACAAAAAACACTAGTACTTAAAGAAAAAACACTAGTACCCAAAGAAAAATTGAATTTACCTGTGAATGGTTACAACAATCAAAAGGCAACCATCATGTTTACAGGTTAAGCATTAAACAAATACATTTCTTATACAGACTAAATAAATTAAATGTAATGTAAAAAATAGCTACAGACATTTATTATTCAGTTTAAGTCTTATATATTGTATATGACTTTATGTTAAGGTCATAGGTCATGTCAAAATATTTGTCAACTGGAAATATATTTTAATGTGTTGTTGACTTAATCAGCAGTACTGTTGGTTTCTGTTTGAGTCAATGTCCTTTCTAAAAAACATCCACTGACATCTGTGCAGCTGTCATGAACCATCTATAATACAAAGACGGGCCAAAATTAGCTTGTAATGACCAACAAATACATTTCTAAATGTCTTTTTAGCACATTTTTTACCATCCTATACCTAAATACATTATTATACATTTAAGCCTCTAAAAGGGATGTAAACAAGACAAAGTTTATATCAAATATACTACTTTTGGCAGTTTTGTCATGTTGCAGCAATAGTGAAAAAAGAAATTAGATGAACTAATGCTTTTTGCAGCATAATGCTGGTTAATAACACACAGCTTATGAAATCAGGAGGTGACATTTTTAAGGATGCTTCATGTGTTAGAAGTAACTCTGATATTAAGATGTGACAGTAAAATGTGAGAAAAAATGTGAGAGAAAGAGGAAGATTGTGAAAATCAAAGGGATATTGTATGGCTGGATTAAAAATTATCAAGAAAAATTATCTTGTTAAATACTGAAGTTAACAGAAAACCTTTACACTTATCATGTGTCACATCATGTGTTCACATTTTTTTTTATGTCAAGAGTCAAGAGGCATTTATTTGTCATTTGCATAGTTAACGCTGGGGAAACAGGGCATTGAAATGCTTGTGACGAGGCTCAGACATACAGTGACAATAACAAGACATAAGACATAGTACGTGGAGAGCACTGAGGTTATTGAGTGACTACAGTGCCCATAGACAGAAAGACATGGACAGAGCATTATATGCCCATAAGTGGAAGTAACTGGTACAATAAAGGTAATCAGTGTTAAGAGTTATAGTGTTCATAAGTAGTCCTGAGGTAATATTACGAATACTGGGGTAGAACGGTGTCTAAAATGTAATTGTAGAGTGATGTAGAGCTACATGGAGGAAAATTAAAGTGGCAGTGCAGATGCAATAAATAAACTTAAGAGCAGCACATATTTAGATGTATTCCTGAGTAGAGCATTGACCAAAAAGTCATTATGGAGTGTCACAGAGTAACATGAAGGAATATAAAAAAAAGTGGCAGTGCAAGTACAATGAAAGTAAACATAAGGGCAGCATGTATTCCGTTTTTTTAGATGGAGGACAGCTGATTGTTAAGTAGTCTGATGGCTCGAAGATAGGAGTTGTTCTCCAGTCTGGTTGTCCGTGATTGAATGGATCGAACCTCTTCAGTCTCCGCAGGAAGTAGAGACGCTGACTGGCTGTTTTCACTATGGACTCCAGGAAAGATTCTCAGAGATGTGAATGCCAAGGAACTTGTAGCTCTTAACTGTCTCTACTATCTGTCCGTTGATGTGAATGGGAACGTGACCCTCTCTCTGTGACTTCCTGTAGTCCACAATCATCTCCTTGGTCTTGCTGATGTTTAGAGAGAGATTGTTTTTAGCACACCATCCTGTGAGTGCATTAACCTCATCTCTGTAGGATGTCTCATCACCATTAGTGATGATGAGTCCTGGGATAGTAGTATCGTCAGCAAATTTGATGATGATGTTGGAGCTATGCTTAGCAGAGCAGTCATATGTGAACAGGGAGTACAAGAGAGGACTGAGTGAACATCCCTGTGGGGCACCAGTGCTGAGTGTAAGTGAGGAGGATGTGTGATTGCCGATTCTAACCACCTGGGGTCTGCCGGTCAGGAAGTCCAGGACCCAGTTACATAAGTGACTGTTAAGACCCAGATTTTTCAGTTTGGCTTTAAGTTTGGTAGGGATGATGGTGTTAAAGGCAGAGCTGTAATTAATGAACAGCATCTGCATAGATGTCTCTTCCCTGCAAGTGTTCTAGTGCAGAGTGTATGGCCTTTGCAATGGCATCATCAGTGGATCTGTTAGAACGGTAAGCAAATTGTAATGGGTCCAATGTGTCATGCAGAGAAGAGCAGATGTGGGATTTGACTAGCCATTCGAAGCACTTCGTGATGACTGATGCCAGTTATACAGGACCGTAGTCATTCAGGCAGGAGGCAGTTATTTTTTGGGGGGAACAGGGGTGATGGTGGTTTGCTTGAAGCATGTGGGGATCACTGTAAGTCTCAAGGAGAGGTTGAAGATGTTGTTGAAGACATTTGCTAACTGGACAGCGCAGGCCCACACGACACGTCCGCGTATGCCATCTGGACCTGGAGCTTTGTGGCCGTTGACTTTCTTGAAGGCCTTACTCACTTCGTGTGTGGTTAGAACCAAGGGGCAGGTGTCAGTGTCAGTGTCAGCAGGAATTTTCACAGCAGGAAATGTATTGTCTGCCTCAAAGCGAGCATAGAATGTATTGAGCTCATCTGGTAAAGAAGCAGACAAAGACACACCACTTCTTTTCCTTCCTTTGTAGTCTGCAATGTAGCGTAGACTGCTCCACATGCGTTGGGGGTCAGAGCCATGATATTTTGACTCCACTCTGTCCCTAAAGTCAATTTTGGCTGATTTGATGGGTCTTTGAAAGTCATACCTGGACTTCTTATAAGCAGTTAAATCACCAGAGTTGAAGGCAGCAGTCCATGCTCTTAATTTGGCCCGCACTTCACCGTTGACCCATGGTTTCTGGTTTGCAAATGATTTAACATTAATGGATAGAACAACATCCTCTGTGCAATTGTTAATGTAGCCTATCACAGAGTCTGTGTATTCCTGTATGTTGTCTCCTGCTGCATCTTGAAACATCTGCCAGTCTGTTGATTCAAAGCAGTCCTGCGGTGAGGAGATGGCCTCTTCACTCCATTTTTAAACTGTTTTAGAAACCATTTTTTCCTGTTTCAGGCCTCTTTCTGAGCCACCTGCAAACTAATGTCTACAAAAATAGTCCCCAGAGTGACACTTAAACACTCCCATAAATGCTGCATGAATCTGAAATGGAAACTTCTACAAATGCATATATGTCGGCTGCAAAAATAATTGCAGGGGGCAGGGTTTCATATTTTATTCAAGCATCCCTGGGCGCCGCCATTGGCTAGCGGACCCCGACCTCCTGAAACATTCCATTGACTCCCATTCATCTTGGCGTCACTTTGACAGCGAATAAGTTTACATCTGAGGCATTTAAAGATATAATTTGTGCATTCATTATTTCTAAAGAAACACGAAAATGTATAAAAGGCTCCATTACCTTGTATGTTATGTTATGGCCCCGTAGAAGCAGTTTTTGTAAAAATAGGCTAACAATTGCTTCATAACCTGCGACTCTCTGTCGCACAGTAGAGAAATTACCGTATGGACAGGAGGAGAAGGCAAACGTTTACTGTCTATGAGGCTATCGGGGGGAGATGGAGGCATAAAGTCAAGGGAGATAATTAATCAGAATCCTTACCAAAATTTGCTCCTGTTCACACTCGCCTTCTCTGCAAGATTCGGTGGGTGATTCAGATTTCTCTTGGCACAGCTATTAGAAGACTTACAATTGTCAGGCAGGTTGCTCATGTGACATCTACGTCATCAAGCTCAGTTTGAGTCTGCGCAGTATGCCCAACCCCCAGGAAGTGCGTGCTTCTAATTGACTTCACTTGTCTCCGTTGAATTCAATGGGGACGCTGTTTCCATTTCTTTTACTGTCTATGCTCATCATAGTCAAGTCTCAATGGCAATGCACCGCCTTCAGGGCCGGATTAAGACCAAACTGGGCCTGATGCTGCAGCTAAAAAAGGGCCTATTTTTTTCTCGCCGTTGGTGAATGTGCATTCGACACTCAAGCGCCAGCATGCTTAGCCTTTCCTGCCCAACTGAGGACCGCAGCTCTCCTTTGATTATACCCAACTTTGAGAAGCTCCGCCCACCGGAGTCATTGGAAACCATTATGCACAGATAGCTGGGCAACCCAATTTCGACATTTGAAAATGTCTAAGAAAGATTCAGCGATGACAAAAGCTCATTCAAGCTCTGCTGATTCGTTCATAGTCACCGGTTTCTGAATGCGCATGAATGCAGCAAACTATATCAGCTAATTTTGACTGATTAATAATCATTTACTTGTATATACGTTTTTTAGAGAAAAAAATATTATTTCATTCAGAAATAGACATGCAGACACAAAATGTTTACAAACATTAGGCTATAATAAACACTAGGCTACTTTTTATAATCATTTGTTATTCAAAATTAGAATTCTGTCTACAGGGCGAATACAGAAACTTTGATTTTGTGTCGAATTAGGCCCAATGTTGGTTTCAGTTTCGTTTCAGCCTAAATTAATTGTTTTTGGTTTGTCATTATTATTGCTATAGCTTCTTATATTTGTAATTCTTGTTCTTTTTTTAAATACTGTTAATTGAAATAATTTTGTTGTGGAGTGAGGGAAAATACCTAGCGGAGCTTCTCAAAATTCCCGATAGATGAACAGTTTTCATTTGCCATATTAACCTCAAAATAATTCTTAGAAGGAAATTTGGAGTCCAACTTTCAGACGCATATACAGCGTTACTTATTATACATTTACTATTATTCTATATTCTTTATATTAAATAACATTTTAGCATCCAGATACGTTGGGAACATGGAAACATTTGGATTCTTGCCGAATGAGAGAGGTAGGCATTCAGCTTCATCTTAGATTAATTTGTTTTTGGATTGACGATTTTATAGCCTAAACTAATAACTGTTTTTATAATATTTTTAAACATTTTGCTTTAGACTACAGGCCTTCATTATTTTGGAAGTAACAGGGCTAATAAAATGCGACGTGAGACGTGACTCTTTTTTTTATTCTCAAAACGCAATCTTATACAAGTGTTTTTTTTTCTTCTTTTAACAATGCAGCAAACATTTTTAAATATCTTAAAAATAATTTGTCTTTAAGTGTTGATAGATTATTATTATTATTAAGTAGCTTAAATTTGGCCAAAATCTAGTGAAGATTTGCTGTGACTAAGCGTTATCTCTATTTCCTTTTCTTTTTGAGTAAGGAAAACGCTATACTTTATTATTTTATTATTATTATTAGACAACTTATACGCAAATAATATTGTTTTTTAAAAATAACGTTATTAACTGGTATTTCTTCTACCCGAACCGTTTTCGGAACAGTAATAATATCAGAGCAATGCAGAACAGAAATGTTAAAATATCGATTCTGCTCGGAGTGAACCGATTTAATTTTTTTTTTTTTCAAGCCGTGCAAGAGTCCCACTTTTATCACATTTACACAGTTAAATTAATTCTGAAGTAAATTAACGACTAATAACTAATGTGTTTGAAAAATATGTTGAACTGCAGTCACTGATAAAAATGAATTGCAATGTTGAAAATTCCAATTTCAACCAATACATATGTATAAGCTATTTTGTAAAGCAAAATAAAATGACATTATTATATTTTAGGTGGTATTTTTAAACAGAAATGTTAATGAGTCCAAAAGGTTAACACTGATTAATTATTTTTTTATGTGAATGTGAAAATAATGTTGTTGTTGTTGTTTAAATGTGTGAATTGTTTTGTCAAATTAAATATTTACAGCTTAAATATACAATTATGCTTAATTTCAGCCATCCAAGCCTTTAAAATACAGTGTATTAAAATGCAAGCACTGTTAATGCAATCCTTTTTTTTCTTTTTTTTATCAGTTACTGCAATTAGGGGCAGCTGTGGCCTAATGGTTAGAGAGTTGGACTTGTAACCTGAAGGTTGCAGGTTTCATTCTTGGTGCTGGCAGGTGTTGTATGGGTGGGTGAGTGAATGAACAGCACCCTAAATACCCATGACTGAAGTTACCTTGAGCAAGGCACTGAATCCCCAGTTGCTCCCTCAATGGATACTGCTCACTGCTCCGGGTGTGTGTTCATGGTGTATTCATTACTCAATGCTGTGTGTGTGCACTTGGGTGGGTAAAATGCAGAGTGCCAATTCTGAGTATGGGTTACCATACTTTTCAAATGTCACGACTTCACTTTCACTAACTTCTTTTTCAATTCAACACACATTTTGTTGTGCTGAAAAAAAAAAAACTTGTTTATGTTTGCATTAAGATTATTTTTTCTTACCCCATGGCATATAATTTTACTTATTTTAAGTAAAATGCACTTAAATGAACTTGTTTGCACCGAAACAAGTATAAACACATTTTTATCATATAGAAAATACATCATCATTTAAGAATTTTTAGATATTTGTACTTGAAATAAGAAATAAATACTCAGTAAGAAAATAATTTTTGTAACGTGAATGAATGAATGAGGTATATAAACATAGCTTACACTTTAAAAAGGGGAAGGAGACCGCAAGGAACTCTGGGTTTAACAAAGAAAACCTGCTCTCAACCAGGTTAGGTTCACAGGATAAGTTACCACGGTATAAGTTGCTGCCTTGGCCTACCCTGCTTTCTTGGGTTTGATACACCTCCTTTTGGGAACAGGCCCCTGGAAGACAAAATGGAAAACAACTTTTTGTAATAGCCTAAATAATCATATATAAATAACGTAATAAAAAATATTGTTATATCCATCTTCTAAAATATATTTATGTTTCCCAAATACACTGTGATAATTTTTTTAATAATGATTTAGATTTCAGATAATAATTTTTTATATTTCGGAAGTGTCAGGATGGATTTCAAGGGAAATTCCTTATGCTATGTCATTAACCCGTAGGTGTCAAGCCATATAAACTACTGTGGCTGACCTATTACTCAGTAATGGTGTTTGCCAGTATTTTTGCACAGAGGGTAAAAAAAAAAATGCTTAGAACAAATTATAGATGATTGCCAAACAGGATTTATGTAAATATTAAATATTATTAATTTGGTCCTAGGTTCAGTTGATTAGTGTGACGGTTTGGTTTTAGGAAAAACACAAGGAGAGGGTAGGATCCAATTGCAAGGTATGTGTTTAATTAACAAAAAGGGTAAATACAAAATAAACAGTCCAGGAAGACAAACGAAACAAAACAAAAGAAGACAACCGGATGAAACGGAATGGAACTCGGAGGAACGAGAAGGTAAGGGTCAGTCTCGGGAGACGAGAACATATGACACATAGGGTAAGGACTCCATACAAACAACAGAGAAGGACAGCTATATATATGTGAATATATATATATGTGAAGGAATTAAAGTGCCTATGGTGAAGTGCCTAAGGAGAAGTGAGCTCACTAGGGAACACCCAGGAATACAGAGACTGACAGCGTGACATTAACCCCTCCCCTACGGAGCAGCTGCCAGATGCTCCACCTGAAACCCCGGAAAACCCAACAGAAAAAGAGGTAGGAGGGAGGTGGAGCGACGGCGGACTAGGGGGAGGGACGGAGGGTCAGAAAACAGAGACAGGACAACCAGGTAAAATGGAAAGGCAGGGACAGGAGAGGTGTAACACAAAACAAGGAGTCCAGGGGGGTGGTGGACCGGCAGAGTATAAAGGGGAGGGACGGAGGGCTAGGTCCAAAGAAGGAGATAGACAGAAGGCAAAAGAAAACAAAATTACAAAAACATGGTTCCATAAAGGACATCACATGATGCCCCCCCATGCGGAGCAGAGGACCATCACCACCATGTGGCTATGACAGAAACCCCCCCCCAGGGCGGAACGGAAGACCACCACGTCCTCGTGTTCGTGGCCGGAGTCCCCCAGGGCGGAGCAGAAGACCACCACGTCCTTGTGGTCAGACCACCGAGAGGATGAAGATTACCGGTGACTTGACTCAGTCCTTGACGATTACCAGTGACTTGACTCTGAAAGGTCAGCAGTAACTAGCCTTGTCTCTGGAAAGTCCATGGGAGTTAATCCTGACTCTGGCAGGTCAAAGGTGACTAACCCTGACTCAGAAAGGTCGATGGTGACTAACCCTGACTCTGGAGGGTCCACGAGCACCTGACTCGACTCTGAAGGGTCAACCGGAAACGGACTAGACTCTGTAATGTGATTGATCTTTTGAATGACTTTTCATTGGTTTCAGGTTCAACTTCTTGATATTAATGGTATTCTTCTATGTCTCCGCACTCCTAAACTGTAGCAGTACTGTGACAGAATTCCATACCAAGACAGTAAGAGGCGCCCCTTCTCCCCGTGTATGTTTTTAATTTTTTAAAAGTCTTTTGTTTTCCTGGTTTTTCCCCTCGCAGCATGGAATTCACCGCTCAATCCAGCCCACCAGCCACTCCAGTTTTCAAGTCTGGCAACCATGCATTTCACCCCGAACTTAGAGGGGAACCAAAGGAGGAGGCCTTTCAAAAGCGACTTAATGTGCCTGGTCCTCCAGAGCACCCTTCAGTGCCAGCTCGTAAGTGGCAGTCCAGAGAGGGATTCTGTTCCTGAGTATAACCCATGGAGGGCTCCATTCCCAGAGTTTAGCCCAGTGAGGGTTCCAGGCCCGAGTTTAACCCAGTGAGTGCTCCTGCCCCCGAGTTTAATTCAGTGAGGGCTCCTGTCTTTGTGTTTAGCCCACGGAGAGCTCCGGTCCCAGAGTTTAGCCCAGTGAGGGCTCCTGTCCTTATGTTTAGCCCAAGCAGGGCTCCAGTCCCCGAGTTTAGTCTAGTGAGGGTTTCAGTCCCTTATTTTAGCCCAGCGAGGGCTCCACTCCCTGAGTTTAGTCCAATGAGGTTTCCAGTCCCCGAGTTCGGCCAGTGATGGCTCCAGCCATAGCAACCTGAACTGCCTATTTGAGTTTTAGCCCATTTTGTTCTCCCTTGTCTGGAATGGTTCATGTTCATGTCAACCTTGCAACATTTGTTTTCCTTTTTCCTTTTGATTATTAAAATTTGTCATTTTTCCTATGTCTCTTCACTTCTTCACTCCGTGCTCCTACACAGCAGCAGTACTGTGAAACAAACATTACTTTCAATACAAAATCTGTTATCTAATTCCTAATCTTATCTTTGAAAAGAATACAGCTAAATAAATTCTAAATTATACTGGCATTCTAAATTTCACTGCATTGACTGTAATTATGTATTGTTGTTGCCTAAAAAATATTGTATCTGTCTTCCATTCGTCCCCCTTCCTAATCTGAACTAGGTGGTGAGCGTTGCATAGGTCTAACTTCTTGAAAATGGCTATTCTTGACCATTATGTCAATTCAGCCCCCAATAATCAATGCAGGAGCAGACCGATCCATCTTTCTTCTCCAAGAAGAAAAACCCCATCCCAGCCAGAGAGGAAGAGGGACGTATAAACCTTGTTACTAGAGACTCACTGATGTATTTCTCCATGGCCTCCCTCTCAGGACAGGAGAGCGAATAAAGGCACCCCTTAGGTTGAGAAGTGCCAGGTAATCTATCACACAATCATACGGGCTGTGCAGAGGAAGGGATGAAGCTCAGGACTTAGTGAACACCGCTCTCAAGTCATGGTAAGCTGCTGGAATATTTGCTAGGTCAACCGGCTCCCCCTGTAACACAGAAACAGACATGACAGGGGATGAAGCAGACACCAAACACTGAGACCAACAAATTGGACTCTAGTCCAATACAGTGTGGTGAGCCCAATCAATGAAAGGGTTGTGGTTAATAAGCCAGATGTGCACCAAAACTACTGCCATGGAGGGAGAGTGAATGAGTAGGAATCAAATCTCCTCTGTGTGATTGCCAGAAGTGATCAAGTGAACGAGTCCCATGACGGCTGTTATCTTGGTGAAAGGGGTACTGCAAAGTGAATGAGAATCAGAAATCAGAATCAGAAAGAGCTTTATTGCCAAGTATGCTTGCGCATACAATCAATTTGTTTTAGTGACATAAGCTTTCAGTACACAGAGACAACAACACACAGAAAAAAAAACATTAGCCAAATAAATAAGTGTATAAACAATTGTGGTATAATTGATAATGGAATAGGATTGAGTTAGATGCAGGGATGTACTAGGATGGAGTGGAAACAAATAAATATAAGGATATTGCACATTTTAATTGCACATTGCACATTTTTATTGCACATTTTCATGAGGTAGATTGCCTGGGGGAAGAAACTGTTCTTGTGCCTGACTGTTCTGGTATTTGTGGCTCTGAGGCACCGGCCAGATGACAAAAGTTAAAAGATGGGATAACTTGTATGTGAGTGATTTTTTGAGCCCTTTTCCTCACTCTGGATGTATACAGTTCTTGAAAGGTGGGCAGGGGAGCACAAATAATCCTTTCAGCAGTCCGAACAGTTCTCTGTAATATTCTGATGTCTGATTTTGTAGCTGAACCAAACCAGACAGTTATTGAAGTACACAGGACAGATTCAATGATGGCTGGTTAAACTTCCTCAGCTGGCGAAGGAAGGACAACCTTTGCTGGGCCTTTTTCACAATGGAGTCAATGTGATTGTCCCACTTAAGGTCCTGAGAGATGGTGGTTCCCAGGAATCTGAATGACTCCACTGCAGGGGGGTTTCTCCTAAAGTCCACGATCATCTCCACTGTTTTGAGCATGTTCAGCTCCAGGTTGTTAAGACTGCACCAGATAGCCAGCTGCTCAACCTCTTGTCTGTAAGCAGACTCATCACCGTCCTGGATGAGGCCGATAACTGTAGTGTCATCTGCAAACTTCAGGAGCTTGACAGAGGGGTCTTTAGAGGTGCAGCCATTAGTGTACAGGGAGAATAACAGTGGGGAAAGAACACATCCCTGAGGGGCACCAGTGTTGGTGGAGCAACTGTTGGACATTAATTTCCTCAGTCTCACTAGCTGTTGCCTATCTGTCAGAAAGCTGGTGATCCGCTGACAGATAGAGCTAGGAACAGAAAGCTGGGTCAGTTTGGTATTCTGTATTCTTTTCGAAGATAAGTGTCTTGTAGTTTGTGATGGCTCTCAGTCCTCTCCACACTGAAGTTGAGTCGTTGGAAGTAAACTGGTCTTCCAAATATTTAGCATAGGTCTTTTTAGCTGCTCTTATCTCTTTGTTCAGTGTGTTCCTGGCCTGATTGTACAGGACACGGTCCCCATTTCTGTAGGCATCCTGTCTGGCCTGACGAAGATGTCTGAGTTTTGCTGTAAACCATGGCTTATCATTGTTGAATGTTAAATAAGTCCTGGTAGGAATGCATATATCCTCACAAAAACTAATATAGGATGTTACAGTCTCTGTGAGTTCATCCAGATCGGTGGTAGCAGCTTCAAAAACACTCCAATCAGTGAGTTCAAAACAAGATTGTAAATCCTGCTCTGTTTCGCTGGCCCATCTCTTCACAGTCTTTTCTATAGGATTAGCAGATTCAAGTTTCTGCTTGTAGGTCGGTCTAAGATGAACCAGACAGTGATCAGACAGCCCCAAAGCTGCTCGTGGAACAGAGTGATATGCATCCTTTATTGTGGTGAAACAGTGATCCAATATATTACTGTCTCTCGTGGGACATGTAACATGCTGTCTGTATTTTGGCAGTTCACGGGAGAGATTGGCTTTATTAAAGTCCCCATGAATGATTAAACAGAGTGTTGTTGTTCTGTTTCTGTGATCTGATCAGCAAGTTTCTGTAAAGCTGAGCTCACGTGGGCTTGCGGAGGGGCAATGTAAACACTCACCAGAATGAACGAGTGAAACTCCCGCGACGAATAGAACGGCTTGGAGTTGACAAACTGCATTTCTAGATCAGGACAGCACATCTTCTTTAACACAGTTACATCTGTACACCACCTTTCATTGATGTAAAAGCATGTCCCGCCACCACGCGATTTCCCTGTTGATTCTGCGTCGTAATACACTCTAAACAGCTGAAAGCCTGGCAGATGGAGCGCGCTGTCCGGTATGGCATCATTCAGCCAGGTTTCCGTGAAACACAGAGCAGCAGAGTGTGTGAAATCCATATTTGTCCGAGAGAGCAAAAGGAGTTCTTCCGTTTTGTTGGGTACAAAAGCGGAGATGGATGCTAGGCAACAGAATTCGAAATCCGCGCTTCCTGGGTCTGACGAGTGCTCCCACTCGCTTTCCCTGTCTGCGCATCCTGAAGCATTTGATCAGCGTTGCTGCTTCTCTGATAACAACGTTCAGTAAAATGTCTGAATATTTTAAATCCGGTAAAAGATCTTGTGGTGTGTTCTGCCAAATGTTCAGCAGTTCATCCCTAGTGAAACTGATCGTGTTTGTTAAACAAAAAACAAGAAGAAACGAAACAAAAACAGTACAAACACTAGAGAGTCAAGCACTGAAGCAGCTGTGTGCGGTGCCATCAAGTGATAGAAAAAAAAAGTGTCTTGCCAGAGATTGATTTGGCTAGAGGAACATAGATGAGCTAGGCCAATTTGCATGGATTCCTCTCCCTAGAACACAAACCGTGGTGATGTGGCGCTTGTAGCACTAGGCGGCAGATCAAAAGTCTCACACGTGATTTCCATGCCGCGATGTTGTGACCTGAATGTCAAGTGAAAATCCACCCGAATGGCGAGTTTGATCAACCCATCGAATGAGGGAGGTAGCTCCAGGGAGCAGATCTCATCCTTTATGTGCTCAGCCGGTCCATAAAGGAAGTAGTCCCACAACGCCTTGCTGTTTCAACCACTGAAGCGTTCAAAACTCGATAGCCTCCACAACAGGTGCTGCAGCGTCGGGATCCATAGATGGACCAGTCTGAATCTGGTCGAGTCGTTAGGAAATAGCGCTGAGTTGTTGTGATAGACTGGTCAAGGCCTGTTGAGATGCCTGGATCTCCTCTTGTTGGCATCCTAGGAGGAGCCCCTGTTGTGCGAGAGTGTGGCGGATCTCAAGGTCGGCGGAGTCCATGTTTGGTCAGTTTGTTCTGACACAGGAAAAATGCTGTGTAAAAACAGGAGGACTCAAGTGTTGTCAAAAAAGGAATTAAGTTTAATAAGAACGTTGTATGATAACATAAAAATGAGAAAACACAAATTCAGGAGAAAACGGGGCTCCCAGAGCCCACACCAATTGGACTGATGGCTGGGAGGATGACAGAGAAGAGTTCAGTCTAGTGCTCCCAGTCCAGACACTTTATCCAGTGGATTAATTAATTCTCATCTGAGGATCCTGGACACAGTACAGCAATGTTTAGCAGAGAGGACCTCTCAAAAGTGTACAAGGCAAGGGCAGACGTAAAACGAATTACATACGGACACAGAGAGAAGCCATTGATGGGAATAAATAGGAAGGGGAAACGATTAACAGGTGTGCGATAAGTGCAGCACACAGTGCTGCGAGTTAGCGGTGATTGCTCTCCCACATGCAGTAGCAGATGACAGGAAAATAAGAAATCACCATGTGTAGCTGACAGAGACGAAACACGGATGAACAGCAATAATGAGTCGGAGAAATGTGCCGACCATTACAATAACTAGTCAATTTCTTTTTTTACTTAGTAAACTTCTGGTGAAATGTGCATACCCATGTTTGACTGCAAGTGTGGGTATTTGAACAAGGCATAACTATCTATCATGGTTGGACCTGCAGGTGGTTTTCGGTTCACTTATATCCTTTTAAGATAATGAGCATCCAATGACTGTGGCTTAGTGAAACAAATATACAGGCCAAATAATGTTTTAACTTTAGCTGGTTTTAAAGGACCAACTAGATTTTTATTACACGTTTTATCATCATGTAGATAGGATCATTTGTAACATTTGGAAAGTTACAAAAATATAGCCGTATTTAAATAGATGATTAGGCTATAATTTTAAGCAGTATCACAAAACTTTAACTGTGATATATATTTAAAGACAACCCTATATCTTTACGAAAATTAACCATGGTTTTACTACAAAAAAAAACCTGGTATCTATAGTTCAACCATGGTTACCACAAATTAGTCATGGGTTTGCAACACAAACCATAGTTTAACCATGGTATTTGCAGTAAAACTATACAAATGGTAGTCAATAATCCAAAAAACAAGGTTACTACAGTTTTATTGTAATAACACCATGATTAATATTCGTAAGGGTATGTAACAAATTTCTTAGCAATAAAGAACAAACATAAATGATTAAGTTTGTAAGACAAGGTGAAAAAACACCAACTACAGCAACAACAACACAACTTGTTACAAAAGGCCCAGGCAATGGGAGATGGAGGAAGATTCCCGAAGTCTAAGTCGAGGTTGGATGTAGAGGATTCACGGCCCAGTCGGTATGGACAATGTTCACTAAAAGGAAGGAGAGGAAGGTAGCAGTCCACAGGATTGTGGAGGCAGCAGAAAGTGATTATGAAAAGTGGTTATGAAATAGGAGAGAGGAGCAAAGCTGGAATCAGAAGGATGGTAGTGATTTGGCCATCAAACCACCAAGAGGAGGGTTTTACGGTTCAGGGTCGAAACACCCAAGGAGAGTTGGATACTGTCTGATAACATTAATGCCTCCTAGCCAAGGCTACACCCTTGCAAGGTGAATGTTAGAATAGATAGAAAAGAATAGATCTTAGATCTTGCACAAAACAATCAAAACACGAGATTTGACCATTATTTTCTAGATATAGTGAATGGTAAATTAGAAGAAGTAATGCTTTATACAACCTAATGCAGTATGTTCTAATACAAGTAGCTTTGTTTTACCATGAGACATCATGAGGATAGCTTTAAGGGTTTTTATGTGTGATGAACTGAGAATGAGATGTGAGAGAAATAGGAGGGGTTGTGAAAATTAAAGCGGTAAAAAATGACTGGCAGATGGGTTTAATTACTTTTAAGTGACAAAGCGATTCGGGTCATAGTTGTATCTTCAACCACAAGACCAATGTATTTCTGACCAATGTACTGTCTATAAAACCCATTTTAAATATATCCATATAAATAATATTAATATAATTATTAATATTTTGTGTGTTAATATTGTAGTAGGGTGTGGTGTTTTGTTGTTTTGATTGTTGTTCTTTATTTTGTGTTATGCTTTTTGATTCTTGTGTAATAGGACCCTCTTGAAAATGTGATTCGGCATTTAAACAAAAGAATAAAATTTTAGCCTGTTGCAGAAATGTAGGAAATAAGATGCAGATCTATTTCTTGTTGGGGTTGAACCATAACTTAAAGTTAAAAGTGCATTATGACTCAGATTGTAATGAGAAGAGTGCAGCAGAAATGAAATCCTTTAAAGTCATGATCGTATAATAAAACAAGCAATCGTGTTTCTATCCACCAGTACAGGCTCTCTCTTCTCATTCTTTCCTTTTTGATTTTGTTTAGTTTATTATTTGAAATTTGAATGCATAGGTTGATCTGTGTTAACTTTAACAGAAAATCACACAAAATATATTTTTTTTATTAATTACCGGTATATTAAATATATTTATGTTAAAATGCTTCAGTCACGAGATGTGTTTAACGGTTTCCTGTGTGAGGAATAAAAAACTGTTCTTCACCCTTAAGATGGTAAGACTGAGAGAGGAGGAGGAGTTGTGAAATCGAATGGAAAGGTATAAAATAAGGTGAGAGAGATGTAAAATTATTGTGAGGAAAGAGACAGAAGCTGGTGAATTACAATGGCAAGTCTCTGTATCCTCTCTCTCTCTCTCTCTTTCTCTCTCTGTCTATATATATATATATATATATATATATATATATATATATATATATATATATATATATATATATATATATATATATATATATATATATATATATATATATATATATATATATATAAAATTTGTGCTTAATAATCATATTCCACTTCTTTGACAGGTCAAATCAGGATCTATTGGCGTTCTGTTGATGGCTCTCCTTTTTGGGAGTGGAGACTTCTTAAAAATGGAAAGAGGTAATTTATACAATATATACTAAAATATATTTATGTTGACTTTTCATAATTACTTAACACACATTTGTTAATGAGCCCCTGATATTAATTAAATGTAAACCAGGTGTTGTTTAACAAAAAGCATGTGACCAGTTTGTGCAAATGATTTATAAAGTATTTGATGAGATGACTTGCTTTGAGTATGCATTGACAGTATTATTAGATAAACAGAGTGATAAATTAAAAGTTCATCTTTTATACAGGCAAGTAATACTACCCAAGTATCATATTTATATACATATTCAAATATTTGATTCCGTCATTTATGTTTTTTTTGCAGGCGATACAAATGTCACTGAGCGATGTTCTATGCCTAAACTGTGTAATGTGTACGGCTTCACTAACTGGTACAAAGTGGGCAATGTCTGTGTCAAATACTTCAACAGACCTCTCAACTTTACTGATGCTGAGGTTTTTTTTATTTTTATTTTTTTGTCCATGGAATGTAAAAACAATCGGTGTCATGTGTAGTCATTAAATGTTCTTCCTTGTTCATATCCAGTTCGACTGTAGGAAAACAGCCCCTGGTGCACACCTGGTGTCGGTGCATAAAAAAGAGCATAATGATAAGCTGCTCTGCACTGTGAAAAGATTCAACCCAAATAACCTGCGCATCTGGCTTGGAGCTTTTGAACTTTTCAAGGTAAAATAAGATTGAGATGTGATGGTGTTTACAAATTTGATGTTATTATCTGGTTTATTACTAAGAACTTTTTGTGTGTGTGTCTTTCTTTATTTCTTCTTTAAAAACTCTCTCATTATTTCAGTCTGGTCAATTTCTTTGGCTTGATGGATCCTACTGGGATTATGAAATCTGGACACGTGGTGAACCCAACCATATGTACACCAGCACAGAGGAATGTGTGGAGATGAACTGGAAAGGTAAGAACAGAGAGACACTAATGGGTTATAGGATAATCACATTCATTTTTAAGTAAATGTTTTGCTAAGTGATCAGTGAGGCTGTGAGGAATATTCGGTAAGAAGGTAGAATAATCTCTTCATTTCACTGTCCCTCATTTTCAGAGACTGGCAAATGGAATGACCACGGTTGTCATTTCAAGAAAAACTACATATGTGCCTTCAAACTAAATGGCATCTTGAAACAAGAGGAGATGGAATAGTTTTATCTGTGTACTGACACATAAAACTTTCTGAATAAATCGATATTCTCTGCATCAACAAAAAAAACTTACAATAAAAATAAATAAAAAATAATTCTTCAAAATAATTCTTCAAATAGCTTTAAAATGCTAATAAAGAATGTTTGCAATCAAAATTATCAGTTGATTATTATTATTTTTTTTTACTGTTTGTCTGATTATGACTGTCTGTAAAGTAATGTATATAAAAATAATGGTTCCAAAAGGGTGTTTTTGGTTCCCAAAAGAACCTTTCAGTGAAAAGATCCTAAATAAAAAATTTCGAGGAACATAAAAATAGAAAGAACCTTCATTTTTAAGAGTTTACAAATATTAAGGAGACCAGATCTCTGTGTGGAGCACTGGAAGTTGTCATCCAAAAGTCTCACTGATTATTACAAATATGGCAAAATGAATGTAGGAAATGTAAACTGGTATTTCCTACTACTGACACACTACAACAAAAGGTACAAATAACTTTAAACCTTAATAACTTTAAACTTAAAACCATTTTTTTAGGGTTTTTATATCAAATCTATTTGCTGCAAACTATTAATCCAAACATATGTGCTACAAAAAGACCCGCACTGTAAAAAATCCAGTTAACAAAACGTTGGAAGAACACATTTATTTAAAGCTGCAGTCTGTAAATTTGGCCTCTCTGTATCGAGTGATAATCATGCCAAAACCTCACACACAGTTCTTTGTATATGTAAAACGTATTGTATTTGTTTGATAGCTACGTTTTTTATTTGCAGAACAAAATGCATTAGTTTGTGAGTGATGTTTTGTATTTGCAAACCACACTGAGTTTGTTTGTGAATCGTTGGGTGTGAGTAAAACACATTTTGTGTGTGTGTGAGGTTTTGGCATGATTCTCACTCCATACCTCTGTCACCATCTCTGTTTGAAAACCTGAAATCGCAGCTGTTTGCAGAATGATCTTCATTGCATGGGTTGTACTCTGGCACGGCTTCAGCGCGGATGAATCTACTGTTTTGAGGAGTATGTGTGGCAGTTAATCACCGCACAGGTGTGGCCATTTACTGTACTTCAGAAACACAGATTCTAGCCAAAGTCTTGGAAAATATGACCCAAATGAGAATTTTCACCTGATATTGTCAGTTTTGTCGTTTTGACCAACTGAGGAAAAAAGCATTGCAATAAATCAAGCTATCAATGGTGATTTTATCTAAAGATCGGTTAGCTAATATCACATCAAACTGTGCAAATTATTATTAGACTTTATTCTCAAATTATTAAAGTAAACAACATCAGCATTGTGTGACTATGTCCTGGTTTCATAGACTGGGCTTAGCCAGAAGCAGCATTAGGCCACAGTTCATTACTGTTTTTCCACAACTTGGCACTGCATGTCTCGTTGTCTTCGGAGGCATCTTTTTGCATAGATCCATCTCGTAAACACTGCATGCGCAAATCAGTGGGCAGGGCTAAACAGGCAGTGATGTAGAAGCAGGCTTTGATCTTCTTCTGCGGAGGCGGGGTTTAGCCTCACTATTACATAAAAGAGTGGCACATTCCACAACCTGTCGTTTCAGCAGATTGGCTTGAATATAAGCTGTTTTAGAGGAGAAAGATTTGAGTTTTGGAACTTGCAGACTGTTTTTATCATACAGTGACCTCTTATATGTCAAAAAATCAAGGGAATTTTGGATTTCTCAGTTCATTCCCCCTTTAAAAAATAATAATAAAATAAAATAAAAACTCCTTAAATAAAATAAAAAATGACCTGTGAGATATGGGCTTTATTTAGGGTAAGACAGCACTTAATCGAACTGCATCACTTCATGGAAACAGCCTTTGTGCCACAGATGCATTGTAGGCTACTGGTTCAGGAAACAGTCCTCATCCTCCATAAAATGTGCAGCACACGTCTGTATATTTGGGTTGAACTGTTCTGGAACATTGTTGAAATACAATTTATCCACTGTCTTCTTTTGGAAGGCCAAACAAAGAAGTTTCGCTTTCACAACGAAACACACAGTATCTCCTCCACAACATGGAGTCTGCAAACAGCTAATAAAAGTTACACCATCTTTATTTGCATAAACATCTGGGCGGTGTTATGCAAATCTTCCAACGTCTGACGTAGAAGTGGAGGCATGTTAGAATGAGCCCTTTTAGGAGGGTGTGGTTAACTCTTAACTTTTATAAAGAATATCTCTTCGGATTTGAGACTTTAGTCTTTGCAATTTTACAGTTCTTCTTTGTGCACCAAAAGCTTGTAACACTCACAACAAAGAGAATGGAAAATTTGAAATCGCAACATATGAATCCTTTAAGGAGTACATGTGCCAATAAAGCAAAATCCCTCCTGGTGAGTTACTGACTTGCTGTCATAAAAATTCTTCAGTAAATGCAATGGTAAAACAAGCGTCTTATCTTTTTATTCATCTTATATTTTGGGGATTGAAAAACACAATTATTATCGATTATTAAACTTAAAATGATTTTATTAACTAAAAGAGAGAGAGAGAGAGAGAGAGAGAGAGAGAGAGAGAGAGAGAGAGAGAGAGAGAGCGAGAGAGAACTGTACGTTGCAGTGTCACAAGGCGGCGCTGTTGCGCGTTCAACAGGCCAAACAGCGCTTAGATCAGATTGCCTCAAAGTGATTCTCAATCAATGAATAGTGCACATTTATGCCAGGCGATTGCTTATGAACTCGAGTTGATGAATTATGGCAATGTCTATTTTATGACCTTTATATAATATGTTTTAGACGGTTGTAAAAATGTATATTTTCTCATCTGAAGGATCAGCACGCAATATAGACATTTCAAAATAATGTTTATAATTAAATGTCACGCGTTTATGTATTTTGGTTACACAATTAATTGTATTTAATTTAATTTCCATTTCATTCATAGTAAGTTATTGTAGTTTCTGGCTGTTAATCTTTCCCAAAATAAGAAAAGACTAAGAACATTTTTTGACATATATTTTTCAGTAGGCTATATATATATATATATATTACTATAGTATCCGTAAAATCTGTGTCCCATCCACTGAGAGAGGCACTACATATAAAGGAGAACTCTACAATTATATGCTGTAATTTTGAATAATTTACAATCCATATAATAATACATAATATTAGTATGCAATTAAAGGTCCTGTAGGGAACTTTTGTAAAAAAAATATTTTTTACATATTTATTAAACCTGTCATTATGTCCTGACAGTAGAATATGAGACAGATAATCTGTGAAAAAATCAAGCTCCTCTGGCTCCTCCCAGTGGTCCTATTGCCATTTGCAGAAACTCCATTGCTCCCGGTAAAAAATAACCAATCAGAGCTGCGGTCCATAACTTTGTTTGTGTTCAAAATGTAGAAAAATGTATATAATAAGCGAGTACACCATGAATCCATTTTCCAAACCGTGTTTTTGGCTTGTTCTGAATCACTAGGGTGCACCTATAATAAGTGTTTATATTCTGACTATTTTAGATTGCTTCGGGGGCACCGTGGCGGAGTAACCCAGTACCTTTGTGATTCTTCATGGACATAAACAGAGAGAAGTAGTTCCGGCAATTATGTTCTTCCGCAAGATGCAAGCAGTTCTGTTTATTAACCGCTAGAGCGTCAAAAGTTCCCTACCGCAGCTTTAAATGTAATAGTGTAAATAAAATAAATGTCAATAAGATTATTTGTTTTCTGTCACATAGTAGACCATTTTTGTGGCATTGGTAAAAGGAGGATTTTCCAGCCGGATACAAGCGCAAGTACATTTCAAACCTGTGGGAAGCACTGATGTAATTTTGTTAATATACAGGTCCATCTCAATAAATTAGAATGTCATGGAAAAGTTCATTTATTTCAGTAATTCAACTCAAATTGTGAAACTCGTGTAATAAATAAATTCATTCCACACAGACTGAAGTATTTTAAATCTTTGGTTCTTTTAATTGTGATGATTTTGGCTCAGATTTACAATTGATTATGGGACAACCAATACAATGCATCAAATCAACTCAAAACCTGCAAATGTTTCCTGAGCCTTCAAATGTTCTCTCAGTCTGGTTCACTAGGCTACACAATCATGGGGAAGACTGCTGATCTGACAGTTGTCCAGAAGACAATCATAGACACCCTTCACAAGAAGGATAAGGCACAAACATTCATTGCCAAAAAAGCTGGCAGTTCACAGAGTGCTGTATCCAAGCATGTTAACAGAAAGTTGAGTCGAAGGTAAAAGTGTGGAAGAAAAAGATGCACACCACCAAGAGAACCACAGCCTTATGAGGATTGTAAAACAAAATTAATTCAAGAATTTGAGTAAACTTTAAAAGGAATGGACCGAGGCTGGGGTCAAGGCATACAGACGTGTCAAGGAATTTCCTGAACCACAGACAATGTCAGAGGCATCTTACCTGGGCTAAGGAGAAGAAGAACTGGACTGTTGTCATTGGCTAAAGCACCAAAAGTTGGTTGAATGACCATGGTGTTGGTGTGCTTGACTGGCCAGCAAACTCACCAGACCTGAACTCATAGAGAATCTATGGGGTATTGTCAAGAGGACAATGAGAAGCAAGAGACCAAAAAATTAGTTGAAGGCCACTGTCAAAGAAATCTGGGCTTTCATGCCACCTTAGCAGTGCCACAAACTGATCACCTCCATGCCATGCAGAATTGAGGCAGTAATTAAAGCAAAAGGAGCCCCTACCAAGTACTGAGTAAATGTACAGTAAAAGACTAACAGTTCACTTCATTTATTTATTTATTTATTTAATTGGTTTTATGAAGTAATTTGTGGAGATAGTGATTTGGTGGGTTTTTGTTAAATGTGAGCCAAAATCATCACAATTAAAAGAACCAAAGACTTAAACTACTTCTGTGTGCACTGAATTTATTTTAGTTTCACAATGTGAGTTGAATTACTGAAATAAATGAAACTTCTCCTCGACGTTCTAATTTATTGAGATGCACCTGTAGTAGCCTAATGTATTTGTTGGTCATCGAGTGACCTCTGGTGGCAGGATGGAGAAGACACCAATTTTATTTTTTTATTTCAAGTAGGGGTAGCTGCAAGTAGGGGTAGGTGCAGCCTGGAGCAATGGGCGTGCCAAAAGGTTTCTCGTTGGTGAAACGAAAGGTAGGGGGCATGCCAAAAGGTAATGGAAAGCTGGCTGAAAAAAAAGGATAGCGAGCCATATACTATTAATCGCAGATTAAAAGGAAGCCATAAATTCAACATAATACTATAAAACCAAATGTAATTCTTCCAAGGTAAAAACGGTGTTAATGATATTAAAAATATTACTTTACATTACTTTTGAAAGTACCTTCAAAACTTCATGGCGCGGGTTACTGACGTCATCACCGCCACAAGTTTAGGTCTTGATTTATCAATAATTTATCAATAATCACATTTTCTATATCACATTATCAATAATCACACTAGCTGTTCTTAAGTTAACGTAAAAAGTTGTATTTGTTTACATTAGTTAATGCACTGTGAAGTGAACTAACAAGAACAAACGAACAGCTGTATTTTTATTAACTAGCTAAGTTTAATAAATACTGTATCGAATGTATTACTCATAGTTAATGTTAGTTAATACATCAATCTCAGCAAATGAAACCTTATTGTAAAGTGTTACACTAGAAAACTAGGTTTTGCCTGATAAAGAAAATAAATATGACAAAACCACTAAATCATGAAATGTAAAAATTAGTTAGAAGAGTTTAGTAACCTTATTTTAAGTGACATAAACCAATTAAACAGACAGACAGAGCTTTATCCACTAAAACATTTATTTAGCTTTCAGTTTTTACTCACCAATTCAAGTAAAAAGATGGATAGATTATACTCTAGGTTATACTAGGTTATACTAATATTTGGTTCATGTGCATGTACAACTCCAACATGTTGGATTAACAGTCCTTGTGAGTGCACTTTGGGCAATGATAGAGTTGAGGCATGAGGATCTAATACAAAAGGCTAATCATTCAGATTAAAGTTACTGACAGTGCTTGTCTCCGTCTTCTAATGTTGAGAATGTGCCTCTGAAGGGAAGTCAGTGTCTTTCTCAGGTATGTTGGATATGTCACGTACGGGAACACAGGAGATGGAAGATCCAAATGCAGTGTGGTTTTATTAAGGGTAATCCAAATCAGGGTCAAAAACAAGCCGGGGTCGTAACCAACATAATCCAAATAGAAACAAACAAACAAACAAACAGTAACAAGAACAGGAACTCTAAGAAAAGAAAGGCAAGGAAACTAGGTGACGGAAATTAAGGACTCCATGAAGACAAACAGTAAAAGACTGGTAAATATAGGGAGGATAATGACTAATAAGTGAAGGCACCTGATGCAATTAACTGGAGTGCAATTACTGTGATGAAGGGACAAGGCTTGTGGGAATTGTAGTGCCTGCGGTGAGGTGCCTATGGGGAAGTGAGACCACTAGTGGACACCCAGGGAAACGGAGACCAGACAGCGTGACAGGATATGCAATGTTGAAAGCAGAATACATATAGAAGGCTGTTATGAAGGCTTCATCAAGGCTGGTGCACTGACACATGTCTATTCCATCTTCTGTCACCACACCCTCCGCCTATTATTGCCATTTTACAGTCAGTATCCATCAGGTGTATGGTAGGAAAGGGTGTAACAGGGTCCCCCTATATAAAAATTAGAAAATAAATACATAAATAATAATAATAATAATAATAATAAAACTTTTCAAATTAATCAAATTCTGTTCCATCCTCTTTGGCTCAGACAATTAGAATTAGAAGGTTAATGTACAAGACTCACAATATACAATCATTTCATGTTCTTGTATTAACTGATAAATATGACATTGTTTTCTAAAACTATTGTTTTAAATTTTTAACAGATGGGCTAAAATGGTACAGAAGAAAAAAATATTACACGAAAATATTTTAAACAAGATATTTTACAGTTAATGATTTTTTTTTACTATACTCACTCCAGCAGGTGTCCTGAAGTATGAGTATTTTTTGAGTACATCCTCCACAGACATTCCTTCCGTGGTTCTCAGCGTCTCCAGGAGAATATTTGTGCCATGTGGTCTTTGGACAGTCGAGGGGTCTGGATGTGTTTCTGAAACTCACTTCGTAGCACATTCAGATGGGCCTCAACAGACACTGAATCCACCCCAACACTGTCATGATCCTGCCCTCGTGTCCTTGATTTTTCCTAGTCTTGAGGCAGGATCATGACAGACCCTTGTTTTGTGTACAAGCGCATGGCCTTGTCTTTGGGCCATGTGCTTGTGTTGTCTCGTTCCCTTGCCCCGCCCCCCTTGTTATCCTAGTCGTGTCGTGATTGCCCTATCTGTGTCACCTGTCGTGTCTTAATTGTTCCCCCTATTTAGATCTCCTAGTGTGCTCTGTCTTGCGTCGGTTCATTGTGTTACTTACGTGTTTCTCAGATGTGTTCCACACTTGTGACTGTGATTGTATCCTGTATACCGTGAGTGTTTGTTTATAGTTAGTGTTTAGTGTCTTTATCTGGTCAGCCCTGTCTTGTTTGGTTATTTAGTCCTTACCCTAGCCCTTGTTTTCCCCCTCGTGGGTTTTTGTTTTCCCTTTTTGTATTTAATAAACCTTTTGTGTTGAATCCTGTCTGCACTTGAGTTCCTCCCTTGCAAACCCTGACAAACACAAGTTTATTTATATAAATGTTCTTAATTAGTTGTTTATTAGCATACAATAATAAAATTAAATATAAAAATGTTAATAAAATATTACATTAAATGTCTAATACTAGGGGAGAGTGGGGTAAGATGAGCCATTTTCAGATAAGTTCAAATGATGCAGAAGTACAATTAAAGTATCTATCCTATTGAAAATATATAAGTACTAGTATCTAATAATAAGAACTAGTATCTTATGAATGAAGTACTAGTAACTTTACAAAAAACACTAGTACTTAAAGAAAAAACACTAGTAACTAAAAAAAAGCACTAGTACCTAAAAAATAAACACTAGTAGTTAATGAATAAGTACTATTACTTAATGGAAAATATACTAGTATCTAAAAAAGTACTAGTAAGGTTAAATTAGATACTGGTGCATTTTATAGATTAAATGTTAAAACGACTTGACATACTAAACATGGAATTCACTCACCAGTCAGTGCACATCACACCAGTACTGCAAAAAGATGCACTAAATTAGCACATTGAAAAAGAAGCTGAGGTTCTGGAATTTTTATTGAATTTACCTGTGATTGGTTGCAACAATCAAAAGGAAACCGTCATGTTTACAGGTTAAGCATTAAACAAATACATTTCTTATACAGACTAAATAAATTAAATGTCATGTAAAAAATAGCTACAGACATTTATTATTCAGTTTAAGTCTTATATATTGTTTATGACTTTATGTTAAGGTCATAGGTCATGTCAAAATATTTGTCAACTGGAAATATATTTTAATGTGTTGTTGACTTAATCAACAGTACTGTTGGTTTCTGTTTGAGTCAATGTCATTTCTAAGCACATCCACTGACATCTGTGCAGCTGTCATGAACCATCTATAATACAAAGACGGGCCAAAATTAGCTTGTAATGACCAACAAATACATTTCTAAATGTCTTTTTAGCACATTTTTTACCATCCTATACCTAAATACATTTTTATTCATCTAAGCCTCTAAAAGGGATGTAAACAAGATAAAGTTTATATCAAACATACTACTTTTAGCAGTTTTGTCATGTTGCTGCAATAGTGAAAAATAAATTAGATGAACTAATGCTTTTTGCAGCATATTGCTGGTTAATAAGACACAGCTTATGATATCAGGAGGCGACATTTTTAAGGATGCTTCATGTGTTAGAATTAACTCTGATAGTAAGATGTGACAGTAAAATGTGAGAAAAAATGTGAGAGAAAGAGGAAGACTGTGAAAATGAAAGAGATATTGTATGGCTGGATTAAAAATTATCATAAAAATATATCTTGTTAAATACTGAAGTTAACAGAAAACCTTTACACTTATCATGTGTTACATCATGTGTTCAAATTTTTTTATGTCAAGAGTCAAGAGGCATTTATTTGTCATTTGCATAGTTAACGCTGGGGAAACTGGGCATTAAAATGCTTGTGACGAGGCTCAGACTAGAGCTGTAATCGGGCCTAAAAAGTTTGGCCCGACAGGACCCGAGCCTGACAGGTTTCAGCCCGAGCCCGACAAGTACATTTTGATTGACAGCTTTTTAAAAGCCTGAACCAGTTTACAGCTCGACATTATTCAAATGTGCGCACGCACACAACTCTTTTGCCTTTTGTCAATAATGAGTCATTTATACATGTTTTAACATAATTTATTAATAACTAACATAGACTAAGCCACTTTAAAGTTGGAATAAAGAAATAAAATAAGTCCTCTGTAACATCTCAGCACTCGTTTTTACATTTACATTTATTCATTTAGCTGATGCTTTTATCCAAAGTGACTTACAACTGCTATATATGGCAGAGGTCACACACCTCTGGAGCAACTAGGGGTTAAGTGTCTTGCTCAGGGACACATTGGTGTCTCACAGTGGATTCAAACCCAGGTCTCTCACACCAATGGCATGTGTCTTATCCACTGCGCCAACACCACCCCACTTTATCCTGAGATAAAGTCTCCGCTGGATTTGCTTCACCACTAGCAGCTGACAATTAATAAAAGAATAATGCCAACATTAGCGTAAATACTCTGTCCACATTATGCATTTAAGACTCAATTAATATTTAGTTATCATTTGAAAACCCTTTACTCGCAGAGATTAGGCTAAGCCTACATGTTTTTGTGGAGGAAAATGATTGAATCCACTGTATATGGCTTCAGCGCGCTCCTGCGCTCACTGATGGTGCATCATTATTTTCATTATAAACATGGTCAAACTTTTCCACAACTCAGACTTTGCTTTAACTGCTGGTGCAACCAAAACGTAATCACCAGAGGCAAGCCTCCGTTACACCTACTCAGCATCCATTTTCGCATCTTTCTCACGCTAATCGAAACACATAACCTGACCGCTAGTTCAGATCTTAAGCTCTAGCTCAGACATACAGTGACAATAACAAGACATAAGACATAGACGTACGTGGAGAGCACTGAGGTTCTTGAGTGACTACAGTGCCCATAGACAGAAAGACATGGACAGAGCATTATATGCCCATAAGTGGAAGTGACAGGTACAATAAAGGTAATCAGTGTTAAGAGTTATAGTGTTCATAAGTAGTCCTGAGGTAATATTATGATTACTGGGGTAGAATGGTGTCTAAAATGTCATTGTAGAGTGACCTAGACCTACATGGTCAAATGTAGCATGTTTGTTGGTGTCTGTACTGTGTTTGAGCTCCGTCACTATATTCTTTTTATCGACAATTTTTAACTTAAAAATCAATTTTACACACCATTGTTTCCGTTTATATAACGTGTGGATATATCCTCTATTGTATTCTACAACAAAAACAATCAGACATGTCGCTATCACTAGTTTTATTTTGATCTCCCAGGTCCGCTATTAGCTTATAGGCCGTTAGCATCAGCGGCGTGGTTTCAGCTAACTGCACTTATATTGCTAATACTCTATTCACACACATTACCCCTGCTGTACTCACTGTCACTTGCTTTAATGGCAGATGAATGTCTACCTTTGATTGCAGGTGGGGACACGCTCCATCTGCATTCTGTCCAGCTTGAGCTCGAGGCCGTGGGGAAGCAGATTTGCGACCTGGGAAGTGAGGCAGGCCCAGCTGAGAGAGCGGAGAGCCACGCTGGAATCATCCCGGGCTGACACTCACAAGTCCGGGTTAAGTATACAGCGTGCTGCTAACAGTCCCACCACGTCTTCTCCGTGATTTTCTCTGCACAGGCCCGGTGCACCAAGGATGCAATCTTCCCAGATGTCCTTCACTCCGACGGCGGGACACCATGGACCCGGGTGCATCCACAGCGGAGGATGCGATCAGGGCCCCGGGCGATGACTTCTCCCCCTCCTGCCTTCGAGATCTCCATCCGGAACCACTTCGCTCCCCTCCGCGAGACAGGACGTGACGCTGTGATCATCGGAGAGTCCATCGTCCGACACGTCCGTGCTATGTTAAACGAAGGTAAAGTGCACACTCATTGTTTGCCTGGTGCTTGTGTTATCGATGTTTCTGCGCAGATACCTGCAATCCTGAAGGCCGACGAGAGCCCCAGAGCAGTCGTGCTTCACGCCAGGGTTAACGGCACCACGCTGCGGCAGACGGAGACGCTGAAGAGGGACTTCAACAGCCTGATCGAGACGTGTCATCATCGTGTCAGGACCACTGCCCACGTATCGACGAGGACACGAAAGGTTCAGTAGACTTTTTGCTTTAAATGGATGGTTGTTGTCATGGTGTAAAGAACAGAAACTGCTATTTGTTATAACTGGAACTTTTCTGGGAGCATCCTAGGCTGTTTTGCGCTGATGGATTACACCCCAGCAGAATCCGAGCGGAGCTGCTTTCCGACAACATCTCCAGGACACTTCGCTCCATGTGACTAGTAAGACAATTCTCAAATAACTATTATGATGAGTTTTTGTTCCACCCGCTTAATTGATAAAAGTACTTGCGCTGTAAAAACTATTAAGACTGTATAGTGAATTTCAAGTTTCGTCTTCCTCCACATCCACCCGGCTTTTTTTGCATTGTCTTTTCATAGTCTGAACTGCTGTTGATCTTCTCCAAACTGATTTCTGTCTGTTTTCTTACTGACTATTATTGGAGCAATATCATCAATAACATTCTTAACTTTTAAGTTGAAGGAATCAAGGAGAATATCAACAGAGTCTGCAGAAATGCTTGGTGTTAAAGATATAGCCTCCATAAATAGTACACTTTTGTTCTATTAAATCTAGAGTGTTTCCACCTTTGTGTGTGGGTCCATGCACATGCTGAATCAGGTCAAAAGTATTTAGAACCATTATCATTTATTTTGTAGTTTTGTTTTCTGCATTATCTATGTGAATATTAAAATCCCCTCCAATAACGAAACAGTCAAACTCTGAGGAAATCATTAAAAACATTTCTGTGACCTCTTCAACAAAGGCTGGAGAGTATTTTGGAGGCCTGTAAATAATAATAAACAGAATACGTGGAGCACCTTTCAGCACAATCCCTAGATATTAAAAAGAAAAGTACTGACCAAATGACACTTGCTTACATTGATAGACATCTTTAAATAGAGAAGCTACACCTCCAACTCTCCTACCAGTCCTGCTGACACTCATGAAAGTAAAGTTAGGAGGGCTGCTTCATTGAGGACTGTTGCACTGAAGCTGTCTTTTAGCCATGTTTCAATTAGAAACATAAAATCCAGATTGTTTGTGGTTATAATTCATTGATTAGAAATGATTAATTTTTTAGTGAGCGAATGTTTAAAAATGCTAACTTGATGGCGGTGCTTTGTGTCTTTACATCGATCTTTGATGCATAATAGGCCGCAGATTAGATGAGTTTGCCCTTCAGCTTGAAAAGGCCTTAGACTTTCTATCACGTGATACAGCTGAAATAGAGAAAGCTACAGGCACACTGGGGACCCACTTGTTCTGTAAACATTTGTGAATGTTTATATATATATATATATATATATATATATATATATATATATATATATATATATATATATATATATATATATATATATGATTATATTGATAGTGAAAGTTTTATATTTTCTGTTGATTCTTATGAAGCATTTGACACCGTTAACCACAAATTTATGTTTGAGACTTCAGATTTTTTGGCTTTGGTGATTTCTTTAAAAGGGCCATTTATACTTCATATAATGGGATTAATAGCTCATTAAAACTTGCAAATGGGATGCCCAGTATCTCCTTTTTCATTTTTACTTGTAACCCAGACAATGACCCTTTACATTATCAATTTTTTTTTTTCATGGAATCAGGATTTTAGAAAGAGAAATAAAATGCTGTCAATTTACAGATGATACAACAATATTTGTCAGAGATTGATTAGAATACATTAGAAATACAAAATGTGATTGATCTTTTGAATGACTTTTCATTGGTTTCATGTTCAACTTCTTGATATTAATGGTATTCTTCTATGTCTCTGCACTCCTAAACTGTAGCAGTACTGTGACAGAATTCCATACCAAGACAGTAAGAGGCGCCCATTCTCCCCGTATATATTTTTAAAAAATTAAGTCTTTTGTTTTCCTGGTTTTTCCCCTTGCAGCATGGAATTCACCGCTCACTTCAGCCCACCGGCCACTCCAGTGTCCTAGTCCGGCAACCATGCCTTTCACCCCAAACTTAGAGGGGAACCAAAGGAGGAGAAGGTGGTTGGTGCTATACCCTAGGCTTACTCCAGTGTCAGCTTTAGCCCCTTAGCTTGCTCCAGTGGTGGCTCCAGCTCCTGAGTTTGCCCAAGTACCAGCTCTTCAAAAGCGACTTGCTGTGCCTGGTCCTCCAGAGCACCCTCCAGTGCCAGCTCGTAAGTGGCAGTCCCTGAATCTAGCCCAGAGAGGGATTCTGTTCCTGAGTTTAGCCCCCAAGGTCTCCTGTCCCCGAGTATGACCAGTGATGGCTCCAGTCATAGCAACCTGAAATGCCTATTTGAGTTTTAGCCCATTTTGTTCTCCCTTGTCTGGAATTGTTCATGTTCATGTCAACCTTGAAACATTTGTTTTCCCTTTTCCTTTTGATTATTAAAATTTGTCAATTTTCCTATGTCTCTTCACTTCAGCAGCAGTACTGTGACACAAACTTTACTTTCAATACAAATAAAATTTGGTATGTAATTCCTAATCTTATCTTTGAAAAGAATACAGCTGAATAACTTCTAAAACATACTGGCATTCTAAATTTCAGTGCATTGACTGGAATTATGCATGGTTGTTGCCTAAAAAAATATTGTATCCATTCTTTCATTCGTCCCCCTTCCTAATCCAAACTAGGTGGTAAGTGTTGTGTAGGTCGACCCCTGCAAGAGTTTGAAGGCTGAAGACATCAACAGCAAGGGATGACTATTCTTGACCATTATGTCTTTCAGCCCCCGATAATCAATGCAGGAGCAGAGCGATCCATCTTTCTTCTCCAAGACGAAAAACCCCACCCCAGCCGGAGAGGAAGAGGGAAGTATAAACTGGCTACTAGAGACTCATTTATGTATTTCTCCATGGCCTCCCTCTCAGGACCGGAGAGCGAATAAAGGCACCCCTTAGGTTGAGAAGTGCCAGGTAATCTATCACACAATCATGCGGCTGTGCGGAGGAAGGGATGAAGCTCAGGACTTACTGAACACCGCTCTCAAGTCATGGTAAGCTGCTGGAATATTTGCTAGGTCAAACGGCTCCCCCTGTAACACAGAAACAGACATGACAGGGGATGAAGCAGACACCAAACACTGAGACAAACAAAATGGACTCCAGTCCAATACAGTGTGGTGAGCCCAATCAATGAAAGGGTTGTGGTTAATAAGCCAGATGTGCACCAAAGCTACGGCCATGGAGGGAGAGTGAATGAGTAGGAATCAAATCTCCTCTGTGTGATTGCCAGAAGTGAACGAGTCCCATGATGGCTGTTATCTTGGTGAAAGGAGTACTGCAAAGTGAATCAGAATCAGAAATCACAATCAGAAAGAGCTTTATTGCCAAGTATGCTTGCACATACAATCAATTTGTTTTAGTGACATAGGCTTCCAGTACACAGAGACAACAACACACAGACAAAAAAAAAAAAAAAAAATTAGGCAAATAAATAAGTGTATAAACAATTGTGCTATAAATGATAATGGAATAGGATTGAGTAAGATGCAGGGATGTACTAGGATGGAGTGGAAACAAATAAATATAAGGATATTGCACATTTTTATTGCATAAGTGGGGAACATTTAACTGTTCACGAGGTAGATTGCCTGGGGGAAGAAACTTTTCTTGTGTCTGACTGTTCTGGTATTTGCGGCTCTGAGGCGCCGGCCAGATGGCAAAAGTTAAAAAGATGGGATAACTTGGATGTGAGGGATCCAGAGTGATTTTCTGAGCCCTTTTCCTCACTCTGGATGTATACAGTTCTTGACCGGTGGGCAGGGGAGCACCAATAATCCTTTCAGCAGTCCGAACAGTTCTCTGTAGTCTTCTGATGTCTGATTTTGTAGCTGAACCAAACCAGACAGTTATTGAAGTACACAGGACAGACTCAATGATGGCTGGTTAAACTTCCTCAGCTGGCGAAG
Organism: Carassius auratus; assembly: GCF_003368295.1. Taxonomy (NCBI): domain Eukaryota; kingdom Metazoa; phylum Chordata; class Actinopteri; order Cypriniformes; family Cyprinidae; genus Carassius; species Carassius auratus. The sequence goes on along the minus strand of NW_020525486.1, from coordinate 28,032 downwards.
GAAGGACAACCTTTGTTGGGCCTTTTTCACAATGGAGTCAATGTGATTGTCCCACTTCAGGTCCTGAGAGATGGTGGTTCCCAAGAATCTGAATGACTCCACTTCAGGGGGGTTTCTCCTAAAGTCCACGATCATCTCCACTGTTTTGAGCATGTTCAGCTCCAGGTTGTTAAGACTGCACCAGATAGCCAGTTGCTCAACCTCTTGTCTGTAAGCAGACTCGTCAGCGTCCTGGATAAGGCCGATAACTGTAGTGCCGTCTGCAAACTTCAGGAGAGGTGCAGCCGTTAGTGTACAGGGAGAATAACAGTGGGGAAAGAACACATCCCTGAGGGGCACCAGTGTTGGTGGAGCAGCTGTTGGACATGAATTTCCCCAGTCTCAATAGCTGTTGCCTATCTGTCAGAAAACGGGTGATCCACTGACAGATAGAGCTAGGAACAGAAAGCTGGGTCAGTTGGGATGATTGTGTTGAAAGCCGAACTAAAGTCCAGGAAGGCACTTCACACAACTCCAGAGATCTATTGAAGATCTGTGAAAAGATGGGGGCCAGCTGGTCAGCACAGATTTTTAGACAGGCTGGTATAATACCATCTGGGCCTGGTGGTTTTCTTCTTTTGTTCTTCTTGAAGACCTGGCGCACATCATCTTCAAAGATTTGAAGAGCAGGCTTGTAGGTCGGTCTAAGATGAACCAGACAGTGATCAGACAGCTGCTCGTGGAACAGAGTGATATGCATCCTTTTTTGTGGTGTAACAGTGATCCAATATATAACCGTCTCTTGTGGGACATGTAACATGCTGTCTGTATTTTGGCAGTTCACGGGAGAGATTGCCTTCATTAAAGTCCCCAGGAATGATTAAAACAGAGTCCGGGTGTTGTTGTTCTCTCTCTGTGATCTGATCAGCAAGTTTCTGTAAAGCTGAGCTCACGTGCGCTTGCGGAGGAGCAATGTAAACACTCACCAGAATGAACGAGTGAAACTCCCGCGGCGAATAGAACAGCTTGCAGTTGACAAACTGCATTTCTAGATCAGGACAGCACATCTTCTTTAACACAGTTACATCTGTACACCACCGTTCATTGATGTAAAAGCATGTCCAGCCACCGCGCGATTTCCCTGTTGATTCTGCGTCGTGATACACTCTAAACAGCTGAAAGCCTGGCAGATGGAGCGCGCTGTCCGGTATGGCATCATTCAGCCATGTTTCCGTGAAACACAGAGCAGCAGAGTGTGAGAAATCCTTATTTGTCTGAGAGAGCAGAAGGAGTTCTTCCGTTTTGTTGGGTGGAGAGCGGAGATTTGCCAGATGTAGGCTAGCGCTTGCTTTTCCTGTCTGCGCGACCTGAAGCATTTGATCAGCACTGCTGCTTCTCCAATAACAACGTTCAGTAAAATGTCTGAATAATTTAAATCCGGTAAAAGATCTTGTGGTGTGTTCTGCCGAATGTTCAGCAATTCATCCCTGGTAAAACTGATCATGTTTGTTAAACAAAAAACAGGAAAAACGAATCAAAAACAGTACAAACACTGGAGAACCAAGCACTGAAGCAGCCATGTGCGGCGTTATCGAGTGATAGAAAAAAAAAGTGTGTTGGCAGAGATTGATTCAGCTAGAGGAACAGAGATGAGCTCAGCCAATTTGCATGGATTCCTCTTCCTAGAACACAAACCGTGGGGGTGTGGCGCTTGTAGCAGTAGGCGGCAGATCAAAACTCTCACTCTTGATTTCCATGCCGCAATTGTAACTGTATCTTCAACCACGAGACCTATAGGTTTCACTGTCTTTTAATAGACTTTTCAGATGTTTGTTATTTACCAGATTGCCTCTTTCTGACCAATGTACTGTCTATAAAACCCATTTTAAATATATACATATAAATAATATAAATATAATTATTAATACTTTGTGTGTTAATATTGTAGTAGGGTGTGGTGTTTTGTTGTTTTGATTGTTGTTGTTCTTTATTTTGTGTTATGTTTTTGGATTCTTGTGTATAGACCCCCTTGAAAATGTGATTCGGCATTTAAACAAAAGAATAAAATTTTAGCCTGTTTTCCAGTCACTTTACTGATATGGTGTGGAAAAATATATTTGGTAAATTAAATATATTTATGTTAAAATGCTTAAGTCACTAGATGTGTTTAACGGTTTCCTGTGTGATGAATAAAAAAACTGTTCTTCACCCTTAAGATGGTAAGACTGAGAGAGGAGGAGGAGTTGTGAAATCGAATGGAAAGGTATAAAATAAGGTGAGACCGATGTAAAATTATTGTGAGGAAAGAGACAGAAGCTGGTGAACTACAATGGCAAGTCTTTGTATCATATATATATATATATATATATATATATATATATATATATATATATATATATATATATATATATATATATATATATATATATATATATATATATATAACTTTGTGCTTAATAATCATATTCCACTTCTTTGACAGGTCAAATCAGGATCTATTGGCGTTCTGTTGGTGGCTCTCCTTTTTGGGAATGGAGACTTCTTAAAAATGGAGAGAGGTCATTTTTAATTCATAACGAAAATATATTTATGTTGACTTTTCATAATTACTTCACACACATTTGTAAATGAGCCCCTGAAATTAATTAAATGTAAACCAGGTGTTGTTAAACAAAAAGCATGTGACCAGTTTGTGCAAATGATTTATAAAGTATTTGATGAGATGACTTGCTTTGAGTATGCATTGACAGTATTATTAGATAAACAGAGTGATAAATTAAAAGTTCATCTTTTATACAGGCAAGTATCATATTTATATACATATTCAAATATGTGATTCTGTCCTTTAGGGTTTGTTGCAGGCCGTACAAATGTCACTGAGCAATGTTCTATGGTTCAAACGTGTAATGTGTACGGCTTCACTGACTGGTACAAAGTGGGCAGTGTCTGTGTCAAATACTTCAACAATTCTCTCAACTTTACTGATGCTGAGGTATGTTTTTTTTTTCATGGAATGTAAAAAAAATCTGTGTAATGTGTAGACATTAAATATTCTTCCCTGTTCATATCCAGTTCGACTGTAGGAAAAAAGCCCCTGGTGCACACCTGGTGTCGGTGCATAAGGAAGAGCTAAATGATGCGTTACACTGCATTGTGAAAAAATTCAACCCAAATAACCTGCGCATCTGGCTTGGAGCTTTTGAACTTTTTAAGGTAAAAAAAAGACAGAGATGTGCTGGTGTTTACAAACAGGGAGAGAAAAGAGAAATGACTGATTTTCTGTTATTATATGGTTTTCTATTACATGCATGCACTATAGTTTCTCACTAATGAAATTTTTTGTGTGTGTCTTTCTTTCTTTCTTTATTCTTTAAAAACTCTCTCTCATTATTTCAGTCTGGTCAATTTCTTTGGCTTGATGGATCCTACTGGGATTATGAAATCTGGACACGTGGTGAACCCAACAATGTGTACACCAGCACAGAGGAATGTGTGGAGATGAACTGGAAAAGTAAGAACAGAGAGACACTAATGGGTTATAGGATAATCACATTCATTTTTAAGTAAATGTTTTGCTAAGTGATCAGTGACGCTGTGAGGAATATTCGGTAAGAAGGTAGAATAATCTCTTCATTTCACTGTCCCTCATTTTCAGAGGATGGCAAATGGAATGACCGCGGTTGTCATTTCAAGGAAAACTACATATGTGCCTTCAAACTAAATGGCATCTAGAAACCAGGCTCTGAGGAGATGGAGTAGTTTTATCTGGGTACTGACCCATAAAACTTTCTGCATAAAATGATATTCTCTGCATCAACACAAAATTTACAATAAAAATAAATAAAAAACAATTATTCAAAATAATTATTCAAATAGCTTTAAAATGCTAATAAAGAATGCTGGCAATCAAAATTATCAGTTGATTTATTTATTATTTTATTTACTGTTTGTCAGATTATGACTGTATGTAATGGCTATACTTATAAAAAATAATGGTTCCAAAATGGTGTTTTTGGTTCCCAAAAGAACCTTTCAGTGAAAATTTTAGTCTAGGACTAGGCTTAAGACTTGTCTGTGAAACTGTGTGTGTGTGTGTGGGGGGGGGGGGGGGGGTCTCACCTTATTTTATACCTTTCCATTCAATTTCACAACTCCTCCTCTTCTCTCAGTCTTACTGTCTTAAGGGTGAAGAACAGTTCTTTTATTCATCACACATGAAACCGTTAAACACATCTCGTGACTGGCATGAATGAATTTAATAAAACAACTCTATAGCGCCATTTCTAACTATAGGCAGAGCAGGAAGTTGACCTCTGCATTATGAAGGGCCTCCATAACTGTACCACAGTAAAATATAGGTAATGGCATATGTTTCATGTTGACATTGGGCACTCCCCACCAGGTACAATATTCATAAATAATAATGTACTGTAGGATACTCATTCTAATAAATGTATATTGTAATGTACTCTTACTAATATATATATTTTTAAAATTATTTAAAATCACAGCAACATTGCTGGTAGGTTATCATTGCACAAATTAACACACTCTCCACATTTAAAAAATAAAAATATAAATTAGAAGAGTTCTAAACTAAAGTGACATGACCTAGAGCCAAGTATGGTGACCCATACTCGGAATACGTGCTCTGCTTTTAACCCATCCAAAGTGCACACACACACACACACACACATACACACACACACACTGTGAACACACACCCGGAGCAGTGAGCAGCCATTTATGCTGCGGCGCCCAGGGAGCAGTTGGGGGTTCGGTGCCTTGCTCAAAGATATCTCAACAATAGTATTAAAGGTGGAGAAAGAACTGTTCATGCACTCCCCCCACGTACAATTCCTGCTGACCCGAGAGTCGAACTCACAACCTTTTGATTGCGATGCCAACTCTCTAACCATGCCAACTAATCAACTCAAATCACCTGCAAAGGTTTCCTGAGCCTTGATTTTCATTTTAATCATGAAACTCTAACAGCAACATTTGGAAAAGCAAGCGCAGAACATGGAAACAAGAGTGAAAAAAAAAACTGCATACAAAAAACAAAAGTAATAGCAGAAAAAAACAGAACTATAACCAAAGAAAACATGATTTAATGCTTAAATCAGACAAATCTAGTTAATTAAGTTAATTAATATACAATTTTGTGCAATATGATTTTAAACGTGTTTAAAGTTTTGCTTCATGCTTATTTTTAAAAAATGCGTTATAACCTTTTTTTTATCTATGCTGATTATTTTTCAATCTGTGACTGTTGTTTGCTACTCTGAAAACATTGCTTTTATTTTTAAATCTTGTACATTACATTTTTACTAGCGTTTTTAAATTTAGTTTTTAATTTTTTTTTATCCGTGACTGCAATACTTTAGGGGGGAATCTGATCCCATACCTTTATGGTTGCCAGGTTGATTAAAATAAGTAACACACGTAATATTTCAGAGGGAGTTGATTGCGAAAGCGTGCGCACGGATGATCAATTTGTGGGTATGGATTCAAAAACCAAATGTACGGATTTGTTAAACCAAGGGAACAGTTTGTGAGTATGGTTTATAAAATGAGGAAACGGGTTGCAAAACCATCGGCACGGACTGTAATTTTTTCTCCCACAGGTGACCTCCCGGGCTCCATACTCATGCTAAAATGAGTAAATAATAAATGCTTTGGACATCTGCTAAATGTATACATTTATTTATTTATTTATTTATATTGATTTCGGTAATCGATAATTTTTAAACAAAAAAAGTTATGGACTGACACTTTAATTTTAATTTTATATGAAATACATGTTCTATTACAAATCCAGTCAGTATCAAACTCTGTGTTGTGCAATGGATTGTGGAATGAATTTGTGCCAAAAAAAAATGGTTGCAATTTCTTTCATCACAAAAAAAACTGATATTGATACATTTTAAATTATTTAATAATTTATTGATATAACATAATATCTTTTTTTTTTTTTTTTACTTAAAATGTACTTTTCCTTCTCAATCAAGGTTTGGCCAAAGGTTTCACTGGTGCTTTGTCATCATTGCAAGATTTCAGATCTATCAATCTAGTCAGTTCTTCCAACACACCAAACACTGGCATGTGACCAGACTGCCTCACTGCTACTACATACTGTGTGTACTTTACAGACTAGGAGTTTATAGTTTTCATTCCATGTAATATGTGTAAATGTTTAGAGTTTTTAATACAATTATAATGTGCTTTATTGTTCTCAGTGGCATCTACGCTAATATTAGTCTGTTTCTCTCTTATTCCGAGGTCACTATAGCCACCAGATCCAGTCTGTATACAGATCAGATGATCACTGCAGTCACCCAGATCTAGTCCGTATTCAGTCCAGATGGGTGATCAGCTCGTAGAGATGACCTCTACAGTCCTGAATGTCAGGATTTGACTATGTCAGCTGGATGAGCTCCAGACACAGATCCCCTCCAAAGACCTTGTTGGCCATCGGTCCTCCGCGACCTGTGTTGGAGCCTATTATTAAACCACGCCATGCTGGTTTTGTCTGTCCAGGGGAGAAATGCCCCCCCACCCCCCACCCCAGACTGTGCCTGGATTCTCCCAAGGTTTTCCATTTCTGTCACTGATCAAGTTTTGGGTCCTTGTCGCTGTCGGCTTTTGCTTGCATATTTGGGGACGCTTAACTGATTGCACAGACACTTTAGGAAAAGAGCTGAACTGTTCAACGCACCACCATTTCCATTTAAAAAATGGTTTGCAACATTTTGTTGAGGCTGAATGCAGATAAACCGTAACACCGGGACAACTTCTTTATATTTACAGACGTGACGTAATGGCGTGAATTTCCAGTGAAAACCAACCTGTACCAATCAAATTAGAAAACATTACTGTAAGCTAATTTTGTGAATTGGGCTAAAGGCGATAGTTTTGAACACTGGCTGGTTTTAAAGATGTAATTCTGAACAGTAGTAATATTTGTAAATGTTTGTTTGCATACATTTTGTTTAGCTAGTTTAGACTTTTTATTTTTTTTTATTCATTAAACAAAGTTTAAACTGAATTTTGCAGTTGTATTACAGATGTTTATTAACTGGAGCTTTAAAGGGACCTTTCACCCCGAAATGTAATTAAAAGTGTACTTGTTGTGTACGTCCAATCTTAAAAGTATAATTGGGAAGTACACAACAAGTACACTTTTAATACAATTAAGCACACTTCTTATTCAAGAGGGTAAAAACACTAATTACAACGCATAATAGCCTTTATTTAATAACAATTGCCATTCATAAAATTTTCATAGGCTAAAAACACACAAACAAAGAAAAAAAAAAAGGCACCTACATCTTGGATGGCCTGAAAGTCAGTACATTTCTGGGTGAACGGTCCCTTTAAAGCTCCAGTTAAGCATCCCCAAATATGCAAGCCATAGCCGACAGCGGCAAGCACCCAAAACTTGATCAGTGACAGGGGGGCATTTCTCCCCTGGACAGACAAAACCAGCATGCCGTGGTTTAATAATAGGCTCCAACACAGGTCGCGGAGGACCGATGGCCAACAAGGTCTTTGGAGGGGATCTGTGTCTGGAGCTCATCCAGCTGACATAGTCAAATCCTGACATTCAGGGCTGTAGAGGTCATCTCTACGAGCTGATCACCCATCTGGACTGAATACGGACTGGATCTGGGTGACTGCAGTGATCATCTGATCTGTATACAGACTGGATCTGGTGGCTACAGTGACCTCGGAATAAGAGAGAAACAGACTAATATTAGCGTAGATGCCACTGAGAACAATAAAGCACATTATAATTGTATTAAAAACTCTAAACATTTACACATATTACATGGAATGAAAACTATAAACTCCTAGTCTGTAAAGTACACACAGTATGTAGTAGCAGTGAGGCAGTCTGGTCACATGCCAGTGTTTGGTGTGTTGGAAGAACTGACTAGATTGATAGATCTGAAATCTTGCAATGATGACAAAGCACGAATGAAACCTTTGGCCACACCTTGATTGAGAAGGAAAAGTACATTTTAAGTAAAAAAAAAAAAAAGATATTATGTTATATCAATAAATTATTAAATAATTTAAAATGTATCAATATCAGTTTTTTTTGTGATGAAAGAAATTGCAACCATTTTTTTGGCACAAATTCATTCCACAATCCATTGCACAACACAGAGTTTGATACTGACTGGATTTGTAATAGAACATGTATTTTATATAAAATTTAAATTAAAATGGCAGTCCGTAACTTTTTTTTGTTTAAAAATGATCCGAAATCAATATAAATAAATAAATAAATAAATGTATGCATTTAGCAGACGTTCAAAGCATTTATTATTTACTCATTTTAGCATGAGTATGGAGCCCGGGAGGTCACCTGTAGGAGAAAAAAATTACAATCCGTGCCGATGGTTTTGCAACCCATCCCCTCATTTTATAAACCATACTCACAAACTGTTCCCTTGGTTTAACAAATCCGTACATTCGGTTTTTTAATCCATACCCACAAATTGATCATCCGTGCGCACGCTTTCGCAATCCAACTCCCTCTGAAATATTACGTGTGTTACTTATTTTAATCAACCTGGCAACCATAAAGGTATGGGATCAGATTCCCCCCTAAAGTATTGCAGTCACGGATAAAAAAAAAAACAAAAAAATAAATTTAAAAAGTCTAGTAAAAATGTAATGTATAAGATTTAAAAATAAAAGCAATGTTTTCAGAGTAGCAAACAACAGTCACAGATTGAAAAAGAATAAGCGTAAATAAAAAATGTAATAAGCATTTTTTTAAAAATAAGCATGAGGCAAAACTTTGAACACATTTAAAATCATATTGCACAAAATGTTATATTAATTAACTTAATTAACTAGATTTGTCTGATTTAAGCATAAAATCCTGTTTTCTTTGGTTATAGTTCTGTTTTTTTCTGCTATTATTTGTATTTTTGTATTTTTGCTTTTCCAAATGTTGCAGTTAGAGTTTCATGATGAAATGAAAATCAAGACTCAGGAAACCTTTGCAGGTGATTTGAGTTGATTAGTTGGCATGTCGCCATATTCTAATTTGTTGAGATAGTGAATTGGTGTTTTTTGTTAAATGTGAGCCAAAATCATCACAATTAAAAGAACCAAAGACTTAAACAACTTCAGTCTGTCTGCACTGAATTTATTTAATACACGAGTTTCACAATTTGAATTGCTTTGGAAATGATGTTATCAGTTCCTTGTTGAGAAAGATCATGTAGCTCTTCAGCGATTAAGATATTTTATTGATAAAATTGCGTTTCAGCGCTAAAAAGTTTGTGTTGCTGAATGTCAGTGTTTGTGATCTAAACGTGATCTGACGGACTCGTGTGTGTGTGTGTGTGTGTGAGGTACAGTGAAGACAGGGCATTAGGAAAGTTGTGGCCTAGTGGTTAGAGAGTTGGCCTCGCAATCGAAAGGTTGTGAGTTTGACTCTTGGGTCAGCAGGAATTGTACGTGGGGGGAGTGCATGAACAGTTCTTTCTCCACCTTTAATACTATTGTTGAGATATCTTTGAGCAAGGCACCGAACCCCCAACTGCTCCCTGGGCGCCACAGCATAAATGGCTGCCCACTGCTCCGGGTGTGTGTTCACAGTGTGTGTGTGTGTGTGTGTGTGTGCACTTTGGATGGGTTAAAAGCAGAGCACGTATTCCGAGTATGGGTCACCATACTTGGCTGTAGGTCACGTCACTTTAGTTTAGAACTCTTCTAATTTATATTTTTATTTTTTAAATGTGGAGAGTGTGTTCATTTGTGAATTGATAACCTACCAGCAATGTTGCTGTGATTTTAAATACATTTTTAAAAATATATATTAGTAAGAGTACATTACAATATACATTTATTAGAACGAGTATCCTACAGTACATTATTATTTATGAATATTGTACCTGGTGGGGAGTGCCCAATGTCAACATGAAACATATGCCATTACCTATATTTTACCGTGGTACAGTTATGGAGGCCCTTCATAATGCAGAGGTCAACTTCCTGCTCTGCCTATAGTTAGAAATGGCGCTATAGAGTTGTTTTATTAAATTCATTCATGCTTCAGTCACTAGATGTGTTTAACGGTTTCCTGTGTGATGAATAAAAGAACTGTTCTTCACCCTTAAGAGAGTAAGACTGAAAGAAGAGGAGGAGTTGTGAAATTGAATGGAAAGGTATAAAATAAGGTGAGACCGATGTACGATGTAAAATTATTGTGAGGAAAGAGATGACAGAAGCTGGTGAACTACAATTGCAAGTCTTTGTATCCTGAAATTGTCTGTGAACCCATCAACCCCCCCCATCCCCCCCCCCCCACACACACAGTTTCGCAGACAAGTCTCAAGCCTAGTCCTTGACTAACATTTTCACTGAAAGGTTCTTTTGGGAACCAAAAACACCCTTTTGGAACCATTATTTTTTATAAGTATAGCCATTACATACAGTCATAATCTGACAAACAGTAAGTAAATAAATAAATAAATCAACTGATAATTTTGATTGCCAGCATTCTTTATTAGCATTTTAAAGCTATTTGAATAATTATTTTGAATAATTATTTTTATTTATTGTTATTGTAAATTTTTTGTTGATGCAGAGAATATCATTTTATGCAGAAAGTTTTATGGGTCAGTACCCAGATAAAACTACTCCATCTCCTCAGAGCCTGGTTTCTAGATGCCATTTAGTTTGAAGGCACATATGTAGTTTTCCTTGAAATGACAACCGCGGTCATTCCATTTGCCAGTCTCTGAAAATGAGGGACAGTGAAATGAAGAGATTATTCTACCTTCTTACCGAATATTCCTCACAGCGTCACTGATCACTTAGCAAAACATTTACTTAAAAATGAATGTGATTATCCTATAACCCATTAGTGTCTCTCTGTTCTTACCTTTCCAGTTCATCTCCACACATTCCTCTGTGCTGGTGTACACATTGTTGGGTTCACCACGTGTCCAGATTTCATAATCCCAGTAGGATCCATCAAGCCAAAGAAATTTACCAGACTGAAATAATGAGAGAGAGTTTTTAAAGAAGAAATAAAGAAAGAAAGACACAAACAAAAAATGGCATAAGTGAGAAACTATAGTGCATGCATGTAATAGAAAACCATATAATAACAGAAAATCAGTCATTTCTCTTTTCTTTTCCTGTTTGTAAACACCAGCACATCTCTGTCTTTTTTTTTTTTTTACCTTAAAAAGTTCAAAAGCTCCAAGCCAGATGCGCAGGTTATTTGGGTTGGAACTTCTCACAATGCAGAGCAACCCATCATTTTGCTCTTCCTTATGCACCGACACCAGGTGTGCACCAGGGGCTTTTTTCCTACAGTCGAACTGGATATGAACAAGGAAGAACATTTCATGACTACACATTACACAGATTTTTTTTACATTCCATGAAAAAAAAAAAAAACATACCTCAGCATCAGTAAAGTTGAGAGAATTGTTGAAGTATTTGACACAGACACTGCCCACTTTGTACCAGTCAGTGAAGCCGTACACATTACACGTTTGAACCATAGAACATTGCTCAGTGACATTTGTACGGCCTGCAACAAACCCTAAAGGACAGAATCACATATTTGAATATGTATATAAATATGATACTTGCCTGTATAAAAGATGAACTTTTAATTTATCACTCTGTTTATCTAATAATACTGTCAATGCATACTCAAAGCAAGTCATCTCATCAAATACTTTATAAATCATTTGCACAAACTGGTCACATGCTTTTTGTTTAACAACACCTGGTTTACATTTAATTAATATCAGGGGCTCATTTACAAATGTGTGTGAAGTAATTATGAAAAGTCAACATAAATATATTTTCGTTATGAATTAAAAATGACCTCTCTCCATTTTTAAGAAGTCTCCATTCCCAAAAAGGAGAGCCACCAACAGAACGCCAATAGATCCTGATTTGACCTGTCAAAGAAGTGGAATATGATTATTAAGCACAAAGTTACACATATATATATATATATATATATATATATATATATATATATATATATATATATATATGATACAAAGACTTGCCATTGTAGTTCACCAGCTTCTGTCGTCTCTTTCCTCACAATAATTTTACATCTCTCTCACCTTATTTTATACCTTTCCATTCGATATCACAACTCCTCCTCTTCTCTCAGTCTTACCATCTTAAGGGTGAAGAACAGTTTTTTTATTCATCACACAGGAAACCGTTAAACACATCTAGTGACTTAAGCATTTTAACATAAATATATTTAATATACCGGTAATTAAGAAAAAAATAATGTTTTGTGTGAACTGTTAAAGTTTACACAGATCAACCTATGCATTCAAATTTCAAAGAATAAACTAAACAAAAACAAAAAGGAAAAAATGAGAAGAGAGAGCATGTACAGGTGGATAGAAACACGATTGCTTGTTTTATTATACGATCATGACATTAAAGGATTTCATTCCTGCTGCACTCTTCTCATTACAATCTGAGTCATTATGCACTTTTTACTTTAAGTAATGGTTCAACCCTAACAAGAAATGGATCTGCATTTTACTTCCTACATTTCTTTGACCCTTCTCGTATTTTTTCCACACCATATCAGTAAAGTGACTGGAAAACAGGCTAAAATTTTATTCTTTTGTTTAAATGCCGAATCACATTTTCAAGGGGTTCCTTACACAAGAATCCAAAAACATAACACAAATTAAAGAACGACAACAATCAGAACAAAAAAACACCACACCCTACTACAATATTAACACACAAAGTATTCATAATTATATTAATATTATTTATATGTATATATTTAAAATGGGTTTTATAGACAGTACATTGGTCAGAAAGAGGCAATCTGGTAAATAACAAACATCTGAAAAGTCTATTAAAAGACAGTGAAACCAATAGGTCTTGTGGTTAGGAGATATAGTTACAGTTGCGGCATTGAAATCAAGTGTGAGAGTTTTGATCTGCCGCCTACTGCTACAAGCACCACATCCCCACGGTTTGTGTTCTAGGAAGAGGAATCCATGCAAATTGGCTGAGCTCATCTCTGTTCCTCTAGCTGAATCAATCTCTGGACTTTAGGAGAAACCCCCCTGCAGTGGAGTCATTCAGATTCTTGGGAACCACCATCTCTCAGGACCTGAAGTGGGACAATCACATTGACTCCATTGTGAAAAAGGCCCAACAAAGGTTGTACTTCCTTCGCCAGCTGAGGAAGTTTAACCAGCCATCATTGAGTCTGTCCTGTGTACTTCAATAACTGTCTGGTTTGGTTCAGCTACAAAATCAGACATCAGAAGACTACAGAGAACTGTTCGGACTGCTGAAAGGATTATTGGTGCTCCCCTGCCCACCGTTCAAGAACTGTATACATCCAGAGTGAGGAAAAGGGCTCAGAAAATCACTCTGGGTCCCTCACATCCAAGTTATCCCATCTTTTTAACTTTTGCCATCTGGCCGGCGCCTCAGAGCCGCAAATACCAGAACAGTCAGGCACAAGAAAAGTTTCTTCCCCCAGGCAATCTACCTCATGAACAGTTAAATGTTCCCCACTTATGCAATAAAAATGTGCAATATCCTTATATTTATTTGTTTCCACTCCATCCTAGTACATCCCTGCATCTTACTCAATCCTATTCCATTATCATTTATATCACAATTGTTTATACACTTATTTATTTGCCTAATTTTTTTTTTTTTCTGTGTGTTGTTATCTCTGTGTACTGGAAGCTTATGTCACTAAAACAAATTGATTGTATGCGCAAGCATACTTGGCAATTAAGCTATTTCTGATTCTAATTTCTGATTCTGATTCACTTTGCAGTACTCCTTTCACCAAGATAACAGCCATCATGGGACTCGTTCACTTGATCACTTCTGGCAATCACACAGAGGAGATTTGATTCCTACTCATTCACTCTCCCTCCATGGCAGTAGCTTTGGTGCACATCTGGCTTATTAACCACAACCCTTTCATTGATTGGGCTCACCACACTGTATTGGACTGGAGTCCATTTTGTTTGTCTCAGTGTTTGGTGTCTGCTTCATCCCCTGTCATGTCTGTTTCTGTGTTACAGGGGGAGCCGTTTGACCTGGCAAATGTTCCAGCAGCTTACCATGACTTGAGAGCGGTGTTCAGTAAGTCCTGAGCTTCATCCGTTCCTCCGCACAGCCCGCATGATTGTGTGATAGATTACCTGGCACTTCTCAACCTAAGGGGTGCCTTTATTCGCTCTCCGGTCCTGAGAGAGAGGCCATGGAGAAATACATCAATGAGTCTCTAGTAGCCAGTTTATACTTCCCTCTTCCTCTCCGGCTGGGGTGGGGTTTTTCTTTGCTCCTGCATTGATTATCGTGGGCTGAATGACATAACGGTCAAGAATAGTCAACCCTTGCTATTGATGTCTTCAGCTTTCAAACTCTTGCAGGGGTTGACCTACACAACACTTACCGCCTAGTTTGGATTAGGAAGGGGGACGAATGGAAGAATGGATACAATATTTTTGTAGGCAACAACCATGCATAATTCCAGTCAATGCAATTCCATTTCAGGTTGCTATGACTGGAGCCATCACTGGTCATACTCGGGGACAGGAGACCTCGGGGGCTAAACTCAGGAACAGAATCCCTCTCTGGGCTAGATTCAGGGACTGCCACTTACGAGCTGGCACTGGAGGGTGCTCTGGAGGACCAGGCACAGCAAGTCGCTTTTGAAGAGCTGGTACTTGGGCAAACTCAGGAGCTGGAGCCACCACTGGAGCAAGCTAAGGGGCTAAAGCTGACACTGGAGTAAGCCTAGGGTATAGCACCAACCACCTTCTCCTCCTTTGGTTCCCCTCTAAGTTTGGGGTGAAAGGCATGGTTGCCGGACTAGGACACTGGAGTGGCCGGTGGGCTGAAGTGAGCGGTGAATTCCATGCTGCAAGGGGAAAAACCAGGAAAACAAAAGACTTAATTTTTTAAAAATATATACGGGGAGAATGGGCGCCTCTTACTGTCTTGGTATGGAATTCTGTCACAGTACTGCTACAGTTTAGGAGTGCAGAGACATAGAAGAATACCATTAATATCAAGAAGTTGAACATGAAACCAATGAAAAGTCATTCAAAAGATCAATCACATTTTTTATTTCTAATGAATTCTAATGAATCTCTGACAAATATTGTTGTATCATCTGTAAATTGACAGCATTTTATTTCTCTTTCTAAAATCCTGATTCCATGAAAAAAAAAATTTATAATGTAAAGGGTCATTGTCTGGGTTACAAGTAAAAATGAAAAAGGAGATACTGGGCATCCCATTTGCAAGTTTTATTGAGCTATTAAACCCATTATATGAAGTATAAATGGCCCTTTTAAAGAAATCACCAAACGCAAAAAATCTGAAGTCTCAAACATACATTTGTGGTTAACGGTGTCAAATGCTTCATAAAAATCAACAGAAAATATAAAACTTTCACTATCAATATAATCATATATATATATATATATATATATATATATATATATATATAAACATTCAAAATGTTTACGGAACAAGTGGGTCCCCAGTGTGCCTGTAGCTTTCTCTATTTCAGCTGTATCACGTGATAGAAAGTCTAAGGCCTTTTCAAGCTGAAGGGCAAACTCATCTAATCTGCGGCCTATTATGCATCAAAGATCGATGTAAAGACACAAAGCACCGCCATCAAGTTAGCATTTTTAAACATTCGCTCACTAAAAAATTAATCATTTCTAATCAATGAATTTATAACCACAAACAATCTGGATTTTATGTTTCTAAATGAAACATGGCTAAAAGACAGCTTCAGTGCAACAGTCCTCAATGATGCAGCCCATCCTAACTTTACTTTCATGAGTGTCAGCAGGACTGGTAGGAGAGTTGGAGGTGTAGCTCCTCTAATTAAAGATGTCTATCAATGCAAGCAAGTGTCATTTGGTCAGTACTTTTCTTTTTAATATCTAGGGATTGTGCTGAAAGGTGCTCCACGCATTCTGTTTATTATTATTTACAGGCCTCCAAAATACTCTCCAGCATTTGTTGAAGAGGTCACAGAATGTTTCGTTATTGGAGGAGATTTTAATATTCACATAGATAATGCAGAAAACAAAACTACAAAAGAAATGATAATGGTTCTAAATACCTTTGACCTGATTCAGCATGTGCATGGACCCACACACAAAGGTGGAAACACTCTAGATTTAATCATAGAACAAAAGTGTACTATTTATGGAGGCTATATCTTTAACATCAAGCATTTCTGCAGACTCTGTTGATATTCTCCTTGATTCCTTCAACTCAAAAGTTAAGAATGGCAGTAAGAAAACAGACAGAAATCAGTTTGGAGAAGATCAACTGCAGTTCAGACTCTGAAAAGACAATGCAGAAAAGCCGAGTGGATGTGGAGGAAAACGAAACTTGAAATTCACTATAGCATCTATAAAGACAGCTGGACAGAATTTCTTCTTAGACCTTACAAACAATAACTTAAGCAACACTCGTACTCTTTTTGCCACTGTTGAGAGACTGACAAACCCCCCAAGTCAGATTCCCAGTGAAATGCTCTCAGACAGCAAATGCAAAGTTTGCTTACTTCTTTTCTGAGAAGATCATCAATACAATATCAAAAAGATACTATATCTACTTTTGAAGCAATTGATAGCAAAATGTTGGAAGAAATAGTGCATCACCTAAAATCGTCAACCTGCAATCTTGACACATTTCCCACATCTTTTTTCAAAAGTGTGCTAAATTGTTTAGAAGCAGATCTCTTAGAAGTGGTGAACGCCTCACTTCTTTCTGGGACATTTCCAAACTCCCTGAAAACTGCAGTTGTTAAGCCCCTCCTGAAAAATAGCAATCTTAATAACCAATATCTAATCTTCCTTTTATAGGCAAAATTATAGAAAAGGTAGTTTTTAGTCAGCTGAACAAATACTTAAACTCAAATGGATACCTGGACAATTTTCAATCTGGTTTCCGACCGCAGAGACAGCACTCATTAAGATAATAAATAATATTCACTTAAATTCTGACTCTGCTGCGTTTGACACTGTCGATCATGACATACTACTAGAGAGACTGGAAAACTGTGTTGGGCTTTCTGGGATGGTACTCAAATGGTTCATATCATACCTAGACGAGAGAGGCTATTATGTGAGTCTAGGAGAGCATAAGTCTAAGTGGACGTCCATGACATGCGGAGTCCCACAAGGGTCAATTCTTGCACCGCTCTTGTTTAGCCTATATATGCTGCCACTAAAGTCAAATAATAAGAAAGAACCAAATTGCCTATCACAGCTATGCTGATGATATCCAGATTTACCTAGCCTTATCTCCAAATGACTACAGCCCCATTGACTCCCTCTGCCAATGTATTGATGAAATTAATAGTTGGATGTGCCAGAACTTTCTTCAGTTAAACAAGGAAAAAACTGAAGTTATTGCATTTGGAAACAAAGATGAAGTTATCATGGTGAATGTGTGATTCTGGAGACAGACCTCAGTTTCAGTAGTCATGTCAAAACAGTAACTAAATCAGCATACTATCATCTAAAAAACATTGCAAGAATTAGATGTTTTGTTTCCAGTCAAGACTTGGAGAAACTTGTTCATTCCTTTATCACCAGCAGGGTGGACTATTGTAATGGGCTCCTCACCGGCCTTCCCAAAAAGACCACTAGACAGCTGCAGCTCATCCAGAACGCTGCTGCCAGGATTCTGACTAGAACCAGAAAATCTGAGCATATCACACCAGTCCTCAGGTCCTTACACTGGCTTCCAGTTACATTTAGGATTAATTTTAAAGTACTTTTACTCATATATAAATCACTCAATGACCTATGACCGAAATATATTGCAGATATGTTCACTGAATATAAACCTAAAAGACCAGTTAGACAGTTAGAAATACCAAGGGTTCACACAAAACAAGAGGAGTCCACCTTTAGTTACTACGCTGCCCGCAGTTGGAATCAGCTTCCAGAAGAGATCAGATGTGCTTAAACACTAGTCACATTTAAATCTAGACTCAAAACTCATCTTTTTAACTGTGCATTTATTGAATGTGCACTGTCACAGTGCCACTGTGCAATGTCCAAACCGATTGCACTGTATTTTACGTATTCACTGTATTTTATGTAAAATCATTTTAGATTTTTAACCGTTTTAAATTCATTTTAAATAAGTCCTTTTTTAAATAATTTCCAAAGTTTTAAAATTACTTGTTATTATTTTTGTTTTATTATTTCTTCATGACTATTTTACTTTCTTTTATGTTAAGCACTTTGAATTACCACTGTGTATGAAATGTGCTATATAAATAAACTTGCCTTGCCTAATCAACTGAACCTAGGACCAAATGAATAATATTACTTATAAGTCTCCCCTTCATGAATCCTGTTTGGCAATCATCTATAACTTGTTCTAAACATTTTTTTTTACTCTCTGTGCAAAAATACTGGCAAACACCATTACTGAGTAATAGGTCAGCCACAGTGGTTTATATGGCGTGACACCTACGGGGTTAATGACATAGCATACGGAATTTCCCTTTAAATCCATCCTGACACTTCCGAAATATAAATAATTATTATCTGAAATATAAATCATTATTAAAAATTTATCACAGTATATTTGGGGAAAATAAATACATTTTAGAAGATGGATATAATAATATTTTTTATTATGTTATTTATATATGATTATTTAGGCTATTACAAAAAGTTGTTTTCCATTTAGTCTTCCAGGGACCTGTTCCAAAAAGGAGGTGTGTCAAACCCAAGAAAGCAGGGTAGGCCAAGGCAGCAACTTATACCGTGGTAACTTATTCTGTGAACCTAACCTGGTTGAGAGCAGTTCCTTGTGGTCTCCTTCCCATTTTTAAAGTGTAAGCTATGTTTATATACCTCATTCATTCATTCACGTTGCAAAAATGCTTTTCTTTCTGAGTATTCATTTATTATTTCAAGTACAAATATCTAAAAATTCTTAAATCATGATGTATTTTCTATACTAAAAAATTATGTTTATACTTGTTTCCTAGGGTCAAACAAGTTCATTTAAGTGCATTTTAGATTCAAGATTCAAGATTTGTATTCGTCACATACAAAATTATATATAGCATATTTAACCAGTGAAATGTGAGTAAGGTCAGATGAAAATATGCATAAATATAGCTATGTAAGAATGAAATAAAAGTAAACAATAAAAATATAAGAATAAAATATAAATAAATATGAATATTTTAGAATTAAATATAGAATGCAAAATAATGTGCATGAAAGTAAACTGTAGTCTTAAATATTAAGATATACAGGGATGTACAATGTGCATATGTGCATTATACTGTAGTCTTAAATATTAAGATACACAGGAATGTACAAGAAGCAAATGTGCAAACAGGGTGACACTGTCAGTGTGTCTATGTGAGGTAGTGAATGATGAATATCTTACTGATAAAGTGTACAATAAAAAGCCAGTAAGATGAAAATTCTAAGCTTCCTATCACTGTTTATAAGTCCTGTACAATATTTTTAAATCCATCCAAGGTTAAAAAACATTGTCATTTTGTCAAAATATCATTTTAAAATTACCTCAATTCTCAGAGATCCCCAAACGGTTCGCGCGAAACAAAACAAAAAAAAGATTCAGTCTCCTTAAACCCCACCTTTCGGTAGCATACTGTGTTCTGATTGGTCAGCTAACATAGTCAGGTTTGATTGGTTGTTCCGCACACAACTTCATGGTAAACAATGCATTAGCATCTTTTTGGGGTGAATTATGTCTTATTCCTCTCATCGCGAAGCAAACAGTAAAATAAAAAATTGAACAGTCTCGCTGTTTTTTCTTTTGTGTGGGTGTATTCAAGCCGCGCGCTTCAGTTTGAATCTGAATAGCGTGTTCAGTGCGGGAGCGTGGTCACATTAGATATAAAGAAGGGAGACGTGAAAAACGTACATCGCGTTGTTTTCATATGGATTACTTTATCAAAGAATATCTGTTAGCAGCACTTGTTACACTTCACTTTAATGACGTGTTCGTAAATGAAGATCAGCACAGACAAAGGCTGCAGACAGCACACATACTAATAAGATGCTCGGGAGAAAACAAACACATAACTTCATAATCATACTTCGCGTTGTGATTCGGAGATGCTTGTTGGTCTAAATAAAGTTGGTAATGAACCTTCTTTTATACGGAAATTCTAAGCGACCATGCATTATAATTTTTTTTATTTTTGTTTTCTCGTTATAATGACTTAATTTTCTCGTTATCTCGACATAACGCAGTTCGTTTTCTTGTTATAACGACTTAGTTTTCTCTAAGAAGTTACACAACTGAGCCAGCAGGTGGCACTAAAGACCTGAATATAACTGATGCGGTGTTGTACACTATCCACTTTACTGAAGGCGGACCTTCCTCGTGATCGCTATAATTTGTGCAGTCTTGTTCATTACTGACATTTAATTAATTCATAAATGTTAAATGCTTGAATCAATATGAATATTTTGTGTATTAAGTTCCTGCTAAATGCATGAGTTTCACCAACGCGTTCTGTGTCATAAAATAACTGCTTATCAAAACCAAGGTTGACATCACTGTATTCTGTTTATCTACAGTAGGACGGGATTTAACGATGTAGGCTGATGTGCTTCTTTTCCTTATTACAAATCTTTATTGTTAACCATATTGATGAGAAATGTGATGTATATGTAAAATCCATAGGCTAATTTAATTCAGTTTTGTCCTATAGTGTTGTAATCATTTTTTTCTACACACACACACATACACTACACGTACACATGAACGCTCTTTTCAAACAGAAGCTTGTAACACACATGATATCTGCCACATCATATAATGACTACTACAAATTACAAATTATATATAATTTTATTTCAAATAAAGGGAAAATTAAAAGTGAGTTTAATACAAGCAGCTCTAATGGCGCAGTGTTGCCATTTAAACATGTTAATCACAAAAACAAAACGTTCGTTGTTCTGTCTCTGGAAAAATCAACAGTGATTGATCAGCCTTTATTTATGTACAGTACTGTCGATGTTATTACGAAGCAAAATTTGCTGAAATATAGGCTACAGTAAGAGCGCCTGCATGGTTGTTCATCAGATGCCTGTCAAAGTTGAGTTCGTTACTATAGCAACAGCAAAACTGTCATGTCGTTATAACGAGAAAACAAACTTTCGTTATGTCGAGATATAGAGAAAAATAAGTCATTATAACGAGAAAACAAACTTTCGTTATGTCGAGATAATGAGAAAAATAAGTCGTTATAACGAGAAAACGAACTTCGTTATGTCGAGATAACGAGAAAATTATGTCGTTATAACGAGAAAACAAAAAGGAAAAAAATTATAATGCATGGCCGCTTAGAACTTCCGTAATTTTATGGCCAAATGCTTTGAAAATCCCGCCTTGTACTCACTGAGATTAGAAAAGCAGTCATCAGTGAAATGTTGTGAACATAACAAAAGGGATTTGTTGTACTGCTCTGTTATTGTGGTAAAAATGAATTTTAGCCATTGGTGCTTCTGATCTTCATTCTTTGGCAGTGAAAATAAAACAAACTTGCCTTTACAATTAAAAACACACTGTCTCCTCGACATGATGCTATCACACCAACCAGAGCGTCTGTGTGGGGGGGTGGGGCAGGTCAGAGTTCCGTTTCTCCCAAAACGGTAGGCGGAGATTATTATGCAAAGTGTTCCTAGTGACGTACATATAGATGGGCAAAAGATTTGAAATCTATAACGACTCGTTTCAGCGATTCAGAGTCGACTCCTTACTTTAGAAGCCAATAACTTTATAAATCTTGTACTTTTTGGTTTAATTACTTTGCACATTGTTTACACTGATGGACAGCTACATCATACACTGTAATACAGGTAATTTTTGATTTCCCATCTGTGTGGCTCTTTAAGTGGAGGCATGAGGATGTTAAGAGTTTTTGAGTGTGGGAGCCTGATGGCCTGGGGAAAGAAACTCCTCCTGAGTCTCTCGGTTTTTGCCATCATGCTACGGAAGCACTTACCAGATGGAAGCAAAGTGAAAAGATGGTTACTGGGGTGGGTGGAGTCTTTGATGATTTAAGCAGCTCTGCTTCTGCAGCGTTTGAGGTAGATGTCCTGCAGAGAGGGGAGAGCAAACCCTGAAATGCGCTCAGCTAAGCGCACAACTCTCTGCAGGGCTTTGCAGTCTTGACTGGAGCTGTTCCCATACCACACTGAGATACACTGAGTCAGTACACTTTCTATAGCCCCAGAATATAAAGTTTTCAGGATTGCTTGTGAGACCCTGAATTTCCTCAGCTGTCGCAGATGGTACAGTCTTTGCCTGGCTTTATTAACCTGTGTTTGAATGTGAGTAGTACAAGTCAGGTCCTCGGAGATGTTTACACCAAGGTACTTGAAGCTGCTCACCCTCTCCACAGGGGTCCCGCTGATCATAAGAGGAGTATAGGGCTGCTGCTGTCTCTTCCTGAAGTCCACAATCAGTTCTTTAATTTTGCTCACATTCAGAGAGAGACAGTTGTCCTGGCACCATGATGTTAATTTCTCTAACTCATCCAAGTATACGGTCTCATTATTGTTGGGAATGAGACCCAGAACCACAGTTTCATCAGCAAATTTGATTATAGATGTGGAGCTGTGCGAAGACACGCAGTCATGTGTGTAGAGAGAGTAAAGCAGGGGACTCAGCACACAGCCCTGTGTGAAAAGTGAAAGTCGTGACATTTGTCAAGTATGGTAACCCATACTCAGAATTGGCATTCTGCATTTAACCCAAGTGCAAACATACAGCATTGAGTAATGAATACACCATGAACACACACCCGGAGCAGTGGGCCGCTATATCCAGTGAGGGAGCAACTGGGGATTCAGTGCCTTGCTCAAGGTAACTTCAGTCATGGGTATTTAGGGTGCTGTTCATTCACTCCCCCACCCATACAACTCCTGCCAGCACCAAGACTCAAACCTGCAACCTTCAGGTTACAAGTCCAACTCTCTAACCATTAGGCCACAGCCAACCCTAATTGCAGTAACTGATAAAAAAAATGCATTGCATTAACAGCGCTTGTATTTTAATACACTGTATTTTAAAGAACTGGATTTACATTTATCTGGCGCTTTTATCCAAAGCAACTTAAAATTGCTATATATGTCAGAGGTCGCACACCTCTGGAGTGTCTTGCTCAAGGATACATTGGTGTCTCACAATGGATTCAAACCCAGGTATCTCACACCAAGGCATGTGTCTTATCCACTGTGCCAACACCACCTCTGATGGCTGGATGGCTGAAATTCAGCATAATTGTATATTTAAGCTGTGAATATTTAATTTGACAAAAAAACAAAATTCACACATTTAAACAACAACAACGTTATTTTCACATCCAAATTTTAAAAAAAATTAATCAGTTTTATCTTTTCAGACTCATTAACATTTCTGTTTAAAAATACCACCTAAAAATATATTTTTATTTTGCTTTACAAAACAGCTGTTACTTCCGAAATAATGAAGGCTAAAATGCCTGTAGACTAAAGCAAAATGTTTTAAAACATTATAAAAACAGTAATTAGTTTAGGCTATAAAAACGTCATCCAAAAACAAATTAATCTAAGGTGAAGCTGATGCCTACCTCTCTCATTCGGCAAGAATTCAAATGTTTCCATGTTCCCAATGTATCTGGATGCTAAAATGTTATTAAATATAAAGAATATAGAATAATAATAAATGTATAATAAGTAACGCTGTATATGCGTCTGAAAGTTGGACTCCAAATTTCATTCTAACAATTATTTTGAGGTTAATATAGCAAATGAAAACTGTTCAGCTTCCGGGAAATTTGAGAATCTCCGCTAGGTATTTTCCCTCACTCCACAACAAAATAATTTAAATTAACAGTATTTACAGAAGAACAAAAACAAATATAAGAAGCTATAGCAATATTAACAACAAACCAAAGGCAATTCATTTAGGCTAAAACAAAACTGAAACCAACGTTGGGTCTCATTCGACCCAAAATCAAAGTTTCCGTATTCGCGATGTATTTGAATGACAAATGATTATAAAAAATAACCTAGTGTTTATAATAGCCTGATTATTAATCGGTCAAAATAAGCTGATATAGTTTGCTGCATTCATGCACACTCAGAAACCGGTGACAGTGAACGAATCAACAGAGCATGAATGAGCTTTTGTCATCGCTGAATCTTTCTTAGACATTTTCAAATGTCGAAGTTGGGTTGCCCAGCTATCTGTGCATAATGGTTTCCAATGACTCCGGCGGGCGGAGCTTCTCAAAGTTGGGAATAATCAAAGGAGAGCTGTGGTCCTCAGTTGGGCAGGAAAGGCTAAGCATGCTGGCGCTTGAGTGTCGAATGCACATGCACCAACGACGAGAAAAAATAGGCCCTTTTTTAGCTGCAGCATCAGGCCCAGTTTGGTCTTAATCTGGCCCTGAAGGCGGTGCATTGCCATTGAGACTTGACTACGATGAGCATAGACAGTAAAAGAAATGGACACAGACAAGTGGGCTGCATCCGAAAACTGAAAAATGCTGCCTCCGGAGGTCGCATTCCAAGGTAGGAAGGTATCAAGGGCACGTCCGAAATCAATGTCAGCTCCATTTCCTGTCTCCAGGTGGGGGTCTGCTAGCCAATGGCGGCGCCCAGGGATGATTCAATAAAATAGGAAACCCTGCACCCCTGATGATAAGTTCACAGCTGAGCGGACATTTCACTCGTTGGCTTCAGCGTTATATTAGCATATGCCGTACTGCTGGAATTCGTGATTGGTTGACAGAAAATTTCTAATATTAAATGGAACGATAAAATAACGTTATTAACTGGTTAATGGCCATTTCAAATTTTCGATTCTGTTCGGAACTATAAAATTTGATTTCGTTTCTGGTTCTGGTTCTGTTCCTGTCAAAATTTCGTTCGTTTCAGGTTTTCGTTTTCGTTCCTTGAAGCCCTGGACTCTTGTGTAATATTTGGGTGTGCTGTCTATCATTAAGGGACATATTTACTACCAGCCTGTACCAGCTCAAACGGTCTCTTGGAATTAAAAATGACTGTCAGGATTTACTAAAGACAATTATTTTTGCAGCTGACATATATGCATTTGTAGGAGTTTCCATTTCAGATTCATGCAGTATTTATGGGCGTGTTCAAGTGTCACTCTGGGGACTATTTTTGCAGACAGTAGTTTGCAGATGGCTCAGAAAGAGGCATCTGGTTAATGATAAACATCTGAAAAGTCACTAC
Source organism: Carassius auratus (assembly GCF_003368295.1). Classification (NCBI taxonomy): domain Eukaryota; kingdom Metazoa; phylum Chordata; class Actinopteri; order Cypriniformes; family Cyprinidae; genus Carassius; species Carassius auratus. The sequence goes on along the minus strand of NW_020525486.1, from coordinate 2,755 downwards.
TTTACCATAACAGTCAATGAAAACCCTAATTCTTGTGGTTACAGATACCGTTGTGATCACTTAGTATCAGTGCTGCCTAAATTTCTGCACCTCTCAAGTGGATTGTTTAGTAGACTTGGTTGCTTTACACATTTCGACTAACTAAACAAATCTAATGCAGGTTGACTGTGTACATTAAAGCACAGGGCCACAACATGCTGTTACCAGCCTACAGACGCTCTAGGTCACTCTACAATGACATTTTAGACACCGTTCTACCCCAGTAATCATAATATTACCTCAGGACTACTTATGAACACTATAACTCTTAACACTGATTACCTTTATTGTACCTGTTACTTCCACTTATGGGCATATAATGCTCTGTCCATGTCTTTCTGTCTATGGGCACTGTAGTCACTCAAGAACCTCAGTGCTCTCCACGTACGTCTATGTCTTATGTCTTGTTATTGTCACTGTATGTCTGAGCTAGAGCTTAAGATCTTTGCCTGAACTGGACGGGACCCGAGCTTTCGGGTTCGGCCTTAATTTCTATCATCTTACGCAGGCTCGGGTCGGGCTCGAGCTTGCGCTCCGGTTTGCGAGGTAAACTAGCGGTCAGGTTATGTGTTTCGATTAGCGTGAGAAAGATGCGAAAATGGATGCTGAGTAGGTCTAACGGAGGCTTGCCTCTGGCGATTACTTTTTGGTTGGACCAGCAGTTAAAGCAAAGTCTGAGTTGTGGAAAAGTTTTGACCATGTTTATAATGAAAATAATGATGCACCATCAGTGAGTGCAGGAGCGCGCTGAAGCCATATACAGTGGATTCAATCATTTTCCTCCACAAAAACATGTAGGCTTAGCCTAATCTCTGTGAGTAAAGGGTTTTCAAATGATAACTAAATATTAATTGAGTCTTAAATGCATAATGTGGACAGAGTATTTACGCTAATGTTGGCATTATTCTTTTATTAAATGTCAGCTAATAGTGGTGAAGCAAATCCAGAGCAGTGTTGGCGCAGTGGATAAGACACATGTCATTGGTGTGAGAGACCTGGGTTTGAATCCACTGTGAGACACCAATGTGTCCTTGAGCAAGACACTTAACCCCTAGTTGCTCCAGAGGTGTGTGACCTCTGCCATATATATAGCAGTTGTAAATCACTTTGGATAAAAGTGTCAGCTAAATGAATAAATGTAAAAAAAGAGTGTTAAGATGTTACAGAGGACTTATTTTATTTCTTTATTCCAACTTTAAAGTGGCTTAGTCTACGTTAGTTATTAATAAATTATGTTAAAACATGTATAAATGACTCATTCTTGACAAAAGGTAAAAGAGTTGTGTGCGTGCGCACATTTGAATAATGTCGAGCCGTAAACTGGTTCGGGCTTTTAAAAAGCTGTCAATCAAATTGTACTTGTCGGGCTCGGGCTGAAACCTGTCAGGCTCGGGTCCTGTCGGGCCAAACTTTTAAGGCCCGATTACAGCTCTAGTCTGAGCCTCGTCACAAACATTTCAATGCCCAGTTTCCCCAGCGTTAACTATGCAAATGACAAATAAATGCCTCTTGACTCATGTGAACACATGATGTGACACATGATAAGTGTAAAGGTTTTCTGTTAACTTCAGTATTTAACAAGATATTTTTTTATGATAATTTTTAATCCAGCCATACAATATCTCTTTCATTTTCACAGACTTCCTCTTTCTCTCACATTTTTTCTCACATTTCACTGTCACATTTTACTATCAGAGTTACTTCTAACACATGAAGCATCCTTAAAAATGTCGCCTCCTGATATCATAAGCTGTGTGTTATTAACCAGCAATATGCTGCAAAAAGCATTAGTTCATCTAATTTCTTTTTTCACTATTGCAGCAACATGACAAAACTGCCAAAAGTAGTATGTTTGATATAAACTTTTATCTTGCTAACATCCTTTTTAGAGGCTTAGATGAATAAAAATGTATTTAGGTATAGGATGGTAAAAAATGTGCTAAAAAGACATTTAGAAATGTATTTGTTGGTCATTACAAGCTAATTTTGGCCCATCTTTGTATTATAGATGGTTCATGACAGCTGCACAGATGTCAGTGGATGTTTTTTAGAAAGGACATTGACTCAAACAGAAACCAACAGTACTGTTGATTAAGTCAACAACACATTAAAATATATTTCCAGTTGACAAATATTTTGAAATGACCTATGACCTTAACATAAAGTCATATAAGACTTAAACTAAATAATAAATGTCTGTAGCTATTTTTTACATGACATTTAATTTATTTAGTCTGTATAAGAAATGTATTTGTTTAATGCTTAACCTGTAAACATGATGGTTTCCTTTTGATTGTTGCAACCAATCACAGGTAAATTCAATAAAAATTCCAGAACCTCAGCTTCTTTTTCAATGTGCTAATTTAGTGCATCTTTTTGCAGTACTGGTGTGATGTGCACTGACTGGTGAGTGAATACCATGTTTAGTATGTCAAGTCGTTTTAACATTTAATCTATAAAATTCACCAGTATGTAATTTAACCTTTAATGTAATATTTTATTAATATTTTTATATTTAATTTCATTATTGTATGATAATAAATCATAAAAATAATAAAATAAAAACTCATTTAGAACATTTATATAAATAAACTTGTGTTGGGGAGGATTCAGTGTCTGTTGAGGCCCATGTGAATGTGCTACGAAGTGAGTTTCAGAAACATATCCAGACCCTTTTACTGTCAAAGACCACACGTCACAAATATTCTCCTGGAGA